>NC_142743.1:6842906-7085406 GCF_051943395.1 Hippocampus bargibanti | reverse complement strand
ATTATTACATATACATTTCAGAGTGCATTCTTTTGTATTTTTCCTGAACTAAATGAATAGAATTGATGTCTGTTTTGCACAATTTTTTGTGTCTGTTTTTCTTCTTCAATATCTTCGCTTCTTCTTGCATACAGTATGCGAGTGTCACCTCTTCTTCAAATCATACTACATACTATCAAATGTTTATAATGCCAGAGTCATCGTGTTAATTGACAGAAGGAGTGACCACAGACATTTAAGAGTGCTTTCAAACAAGCACATTAAAATAATGATGCTAATAATAGTATACTTATTGAAATAACAATAGGTGATATGGTGGTCGTATATTATTTTCTCTTGCTTGTGTACCTTTTAGAATGTAGTCCTGACCATGTGGGCCCTCGGCCAAAGAAAGAAGATGGTGGTGTTCGTGTGAGTGTGGCACACCTCAAAAATAATCATCTATAATTTCAAATGCATTTTAAATATTAGATTTCACCCTGAAGGCGCTGATCAAGAGACGTCTTGAGAACAAGACCAAGAGAAATAGCAACACTCGACTGGACCACGTCGGATCAAACAAAGGAAGCAGGTAAAGTAAATGCTAAGTTTATCCCACGTTCTGGCTTGCACACACAAATCAAATCCATTAACTTCTTTCATCATAATATGACATAATATTGATATTTTTTGTATGGAAACATTCTTGTAAATATATTAATAGATAGCTGGTGTTGCGTCAAATATTTTCCAGATTCTTTGAATGTGTCACTGGTCATTTGTCAGTGCTGAATAGTATGGTGGTGATAAGCATTGGCTCTGATTTCTATTTGTGCTCCACTCAGTTTAAGAAGAAAATTCATGCTATCTTAAGTGTGATGAGACATCACACTAATTCCATGCTTCAGAGTGCAGGATATTTTTACGTACTTCACTCATATTTCCATGACGAATACAGAAAACAGCTAAACTGAGAAAAGACAACTAATAACAAGAAAATGTCTTGCATCCAAGAACGACACATAACGTCCATCCATCCATATTCCTCTTCTGATCTCCTCAGAGGTTGTCCTTGGGAGTGCTGGAGCCTATCCCAGCTGTCTTGAGTCAATCGGCTTGGGAAACACTGACCTGGTTGCCAGCCAATAGCAGAACACAGAAAAACTCAATGCATGCTTACAATGATAAACAATTCAATGTTCAATTCGTCTGCCACGCATGTTTATTTGCAATGTGGGAGGAAACCAGATTACCCAAAGAGAACCCTCACAGGCCTGGGGAGAACATGTAAACTCCACCTGGGTTGGCCAGAGCTGGGATCAAACCCACAATCTCTGCATTGTGCATTCAACGCGCAAACCACTGGTTCACTGGGCTGCGCCATATACATATTGTGGATGTAATTGCTTAGTTGGAGATCGAAGATTCTGGTTTTAGATACTGTGCCATAAATCTGCGCCACACTAGTTAATGAAACGTTTAGCCCTACTGTTTTACTGTTTTGTTTTTTGTTAACAAGGTTTAACTGTGTGTGTTGTGGTTTGTCATGTGTGTCTAATTGCCCTGTTGTCTTTTGATTGGTTTTTCATTCCCCAAAGTTCCGTTATTCTTTTCCTTTTATTTTCTATCTCAAATGTTTAATGATTGTCTTTCCGCACTCATGCTCTTCTGTGTTTTCTTGAATTTGGGTCTGACACTCAACTTCGACACTTCAGAATAGCTATCGATGAGAAGGTTTCTTCAGCCGTCATCTGTACAAAAGTGAAGGTTTCGGACGTTTCGCCTCCTATCCAAGAGGCTTCGTCAGCGAACTAAAGTCTGACTGGTCGTATCGGCCCCATTTATATATCCCTAATGTCCAGACATGGTGGCGCCGGACACAGCTATGATAGGTCCCTACTCTCAGGTTGGGGGGGCAGGGGACCCCTCCCTGTGGCCCCACTGATTGTTCCTACATTCCTGACTAACGACTGGCCTATTACCCCCACTCCCCCCGGTATCACCTCATCAGCATAACGACCCTCATCAGCATTGCGAAAGTTGCCTAACCTGTTTTGCCTAAGCAGGCTATTGTATGAACGATCCAAATTGAACCTCACCCCACCAGACCGGTTTAATGAAGGATTTTGTTGTTTTATAAGAATCGCTTCTTTTACCCCCCTTTCAAACCATCTATGTTCTTTCGCTAAGATTTTAACCTCATTGTCGTCAAATGAGTGGTTGCTAGCTTTTAGGTGCAAATGTACTGCCGATTGAGGCCCACTAGTATCATCCCTGCGATGTTGATAAAGTCTTTTTTTGAGAATTTGTTGAGTCTCCCCAATGTACTGCTCTTTACAATTTTCATTCTTACAATGTATGGAATAAACTACATTACTTTGTTTTTCATTTGGTAGCCTATCTTTTGGATGCACTAATTTTTGCCTTAACGTGTTTATCGGTTTGAAATAAGTAGGAATTTTATGTTGCCAAAGGACTCTTTGTAATTTTTCAGAAACTCCTGCAATGTACGGTACTGCTACTCCTCTCTTTTTTGAATCTTGAGAATTATTGGTTTCGTTCGCTATTCTTTCTTTCTGACATTTGTTGAATGACCACTGAGGGTACCCACAGTTAGTGAGTGCTCTCCTGATATGTTTTGACTCCTTTTCTCTACCTTCAGTGCTAGTTGGTATTAGTTTAGCCCTATGCTGGAGGGTTCTGATAACTCCTAGTTTATGTTGTAAAGGGTGGTTAGAGTCAAAAAGTAAGTATTGGTCAGTGTGCGTAGCCTTCCTAAAGACTTCTGTTTTTAGCGCTCTGTCCTCTTTTATAATTACTTTACAATCCAAGAAGGCCAGTTGGTTCTCTTGAATGTCCTCACGAGTAAATTTAATGTTAGAGTCTACAGAGTTGAAGTTAGAGAAAGGAAAAAAGTTAGAGAAAGGAAAACATATAGACAAACAGATGTATTTTAGATTATACCCGGGAGAGGCCACGCCATGTATCTATGGCCTGCCAAAAATACATAAAGAAGGGTTCCCCCTCAGACCCATTGTTTGTAGCATTGACTCCTCTACATACAATGTAGCCAAATATTTAAAAACTATTTTAGCTCCGTTGGTTGGTAACACTGAATATCACGTAGAGAACACCACAGGGTTTGTAGAGAGGATCAAAGACCTCATATTGGAACCTGAGGAAACTTTGGCATCATATGATGTGACTTCTCTCTTTACATCTGTCCCAACCCCAGCAGCAGTCTCAGTGGTGAGGACGAGGCTGCTGGCGGATGTTTCTCTGCATGAAAGAACCAAACTTAAACCGGATCACATCTGCCAATTATTAGAAATCTGCCTTAATACTACGTATTTTCAATTTCGGGAAAAATTTTATAAACAAATTCATGGTTGTGCTATGGGCTCACCAGTTTCACCCATAGTGGCTAATCTTTACATGGAAGAGATGGAGAAACAGGCCCTCACATCCTTCCCGGGGACAAAACCTAGACACTGGTTTAGATATGTGGACGATACTTTTGTCATAATTAAGAAACAAGAAATTCAATCCTTCACAGATCACCTCAACTCTGTAGACTCCAACATTAAATTTACTCGTGAGGACATTCAAGAGAACCAACTAGCCTTCTTGGATTGTAAAGTAATTATAAAAGAGGACAGAGCGCTAAAAACAGAAGTCTTTAGGAAGGCTACGCACACTGACCAATACTTACTTTTTGACTCTAACCACCCTTTACAACATAAACTAGGAGTTATCAGAACCCTCCAGCATAGGGCTAAACTAATACCAACTAGCACTGAAGGTAGAGAAAAGGAGTCAAAACATATCAGGAGAGCACTCACTAACTGTGGGTACCCTCAGTGGTCATTCAACAAATGTCAGAAAGAAAGAATAGCGAACGAAACCAATAATTCTCAAGATTCAAAAAGGAGAGGAGTAGCAGTACCGTACATTGCAGGAGTTTCTGAAAAATTACAAAGAGTCCTTTAGCAACATAAAATTCCTACTTATTTCAAACCGATAAACACGTTAAGGCAAAAATTAGTGCATCCAAAAAGATAGGCTACCAAATGAAAAACAAAGTAATGTAGTTTATTCCATACATTGTAAGAATGAAAATTGTAAAGAGCAGTACATTGGGGAGACTCAACAAATTCTCAAAAAAAGACTTTATCAACATCGCAGGGATAATACTAGTGGGCCTCAATCGGCAGTACATTTGCACCTAAAAGCTAGCAACCACTCATTTGACGACAATGAGGTTAAAATCTTAGCGAAAGAACATAGATGGTTTGAAAGGGGGGTAAAAGAAGCGATTCTTATAAAACAACAAAATCCTTCATTAAACCGGTCTGGTGGGGTGAGGTTCAATTTGGATCGTTCATACAATAGCCTGCTTAGGCAAAACAGGTTAGGCAACTTTCGCAATGCTGATGAGGGTCGTTATGCTGATGAGGTGATACCGGGGGGAGTGGGGGTAATAGGCCAGTCGTTAGTCAGGAATGTAGGAACAATCAGTGGGGCCACAGGGAGGGGTCCCCTGCCCCCCCAACCTGAGAGTAGGGACCTATCATAGCTGTGTCCGGCGCCACCATGTCTGGACATTAGGGATATATAAATGGGGCCGATACGACCAGTCAGACTTTAGTTCGCTGACGAAGCCTCTTGGATAGGAAGCGAAACGTCCGAAACCTTCACTTTTGTACAGATGACGGCTGAAGAAACCTTCTCATCGATGGACCACTCCTGTACGACTGAGAGCTTACACAGACGTTCAGAATAGCTACAACAGAAAATCTAATTCTAAAAATAATGAGCACTACATACCTGTTTATTCAACACCGTAATGTACCCTTTATGTTCCCCAATATTAATGTCTGAGTCACGCTCCCTAAAACCTTATTCCATCCATCCATCCATCCATCCATCTTGTGCCGCTTATCCGAGGTCGGGTCGCGGGGGCAGCAGCTTCAGTAGGGAAGCCCAGACTTCCCTCTCCCCAGCCACTTCTTCTAGTTCGTCCTGGCGGATCCGGAGGCGTTCCCAGCTGGGAGACATAGTCTCCCCAGCGTGTCTTGGATCGTCCCCGGGGTCTCCTGCCAGTGGGGTATGCTCGGAACACTTCACGAGGGAGGCGTCCTGGGGGCATCCTAATCAGATGCCCAAGCCACCTCATCTGGCTCCTCTCGATGTGGAGGAGAAGCGGCTCAACTTTGAGCCCCTCCCGGATGACCAAGCTTCTCACCTTATCTCTAAGGGAGAGCCCGGACACCCTACGGAGAAAGCTCATTTTGGCCGCTCTCGTTCTTTCGGACACAACCCATAGCTCGTGACCATAGAAGAGGGTTGGGACGTAGATCGACCGGTAGTTGAGAGCTTTGCTTTTTGGCTCAGCTCCTTCTTCACCACGACAGATCGGTACAAAGTCCGCATCACAGCAGACGCCGCACCGATCCGCCTGTCGACCTCTCGCTCCCTTACACCCTCATTCTTGAACAAGACACCCAGATACTTAAACTCCTCCACTTGAGGCAAAATCTCCTCCCCGACCCGGAGAGGGCACTCCACCCTTTTCCGACTGAGAACCATTGTCTCAGATTTGGAGGTGCTGATTCCCATTCCAGCTGCTTTACATTCCATCAAAACCTTATTCAACTTCTCATTTTCATTCTATTGAAGGCACTATGGATCCAAAGAGTCTGTTTCAATTCCAGTGAGTCCGGTTGGAAATCTGGATCTAAGTGCAGACCCACATATTGTAGTCAGGCCAGTCCACAGCTCCATTTTCGAAGAAAACTACTGTTTTGAGGTACAGTATCTCTCGAACCCCTGCATTCTTCATTTTGACTGTAAGATGTTGACTGTAAGATGGCCAACCAGCCATTCCCCTTTGTTTTAAAAGTAACTCATCGTAGTTTGACTTTATAACAACAGGTTAAATGTTTCAGAGCACATTGGCCAGAGGTCTGTCAGATATATGCCACATGTGAAAAAGCATACTAGATCTGTATTGAGTTCACTGGACAATCTTGAAAATGAAAGAGCATCAGGATTGCCGTACTGTAGTTCAATTAAAATGCAACACAGTCACTTTCACTTTATGTCCTTTATACAGTAAAGTCTCGTTATATCGATATTCAAGGGAGTCCAAAAAATATCGATATAACCGGGACTATCGATATATTCGACCCTGTTTGCATGTAATTTTCTCCGTGCGTGCATAGAAATAGTATCGATATAACCGGGACTATCGATATATCCGATATCGATATAACGAGACTTTACTGTATATGCATTGCACCTATAGGTCATAAACTTGGGGAACACACACTGCTTTGGCTGTTCCTCAGCTGCAGAGCGGGATCGTTGGATCGAAGACCTGAGAAGGGCAGCCCAGCCCAATAAGGTGATCTTTTTGTCCCAAAACCATCCAATTTAATAGAGCTGTAATAAAATAAAACATTGATGGATACTTTATGTACTCTAAAACTGTTCACAGGATAATATTGAGCGCACAGAGAACACCCTAAATTTGTGGGTGAAGGAAGCAAAGGATCTGCCTCCCAAACAGTGTTATTTCTGTGAGGTGCACTTGGACGGGACCCTGTTTGCCCGTACCACCACTCGCCCTGTTGGAAAGGTGTCAAGTCGTTCCATCCTGGCCGGGGAAAGCTCCACCGGCTCTTCAGGAAGTGTGGGCGGCAGAGGTGGTGTACCAGGGGGATGTCACTTATTCTGGGGAGAGTTTTTTGAACTTGACAATCTTCCCTGCATCTCCCAAATAACCTTGCACCTCTTCAGCGAAGAAGGCCCCAAGAAGAAGCACCATTCCCGAGATGAGTGCAGTCTGCTTCCACTCGGGAGTGTGAATGTGCACTTAGCCGACATCCGAGGGAGAACCTGTCAGGAAAAGTGGTATCCCCTCATTCCTTACAAGCTCCCAGGTGTAGGTTGTAGCAAAGAGAATCTAGGGCCACAGGCTTCTCTCCGCATCAAGGCCCGTTTCCAGAATCTGCAGATTCTTCCGATGGAGAAATACAAGGAGTTTGCTGAATATGTGACTGAGTATTATGTGGAAATGTGCAAATGCTTGGAGCCACTGTTGAATGTGAAAGAAAAGGAGGAGCTGGCTGGGGCGCTTATGCATGTGCTGCAGAGTATTGGCAAAGCAAAGGTAAAACCTTATGGAAAGCTTGTACATGCACAGAAAAATCTCCAAAGTCCAACACACCTGGTGAGGGTTGAACTCCCATAGGTTCCAATATTAGATTTATTTTTCAAATGAAAATGGAAATAATCTGCTCCAGCAGGATAAAACATTTATTGATGAATTGTCCAAACATTTCCAACATCATTGGCACTAATACAAGAGGATAAAAACATACCTTACAATCAACTACTTTGGACAATACTCAAAAAGTGATGTAAACGAGACTGAGCCGCAGAGTGCGGAGAAGGGTTGAAGAATCGTTTACAAACAAATCACAGATCGTCATCCAATTAGTTTCTTACTCCCAGAAAAGGCATGAAATGAGATGTGTAATGGCGTCAGGATGTCACATTTTACTTCTGTTTTGTGTGACACCTGAAAAAAATACTCAATAAAATCAGGCATCTGAATAATCAATCCATCAATTTTTTTATCGCTTTATCCTCACAAGGGTTGCTGTACACGCTGGAGCCTATCCCAACTGTCTCTGGGCAGAAGGTGGGACGGGTGGTGACCCTCACCTGGTTGTGAGCAAATCGCATGGCACATAGAGATGCATATGCTCCCTGTGCCTGTGTGGGTTTTCTCTGGGTGTTCTGGTTTCCTCCCACAGTCCAAAAACATGCATGGCAGACTGATTGAACACTCTAAATCATGGGTCTCAAACTCCAGTCCTCGAGGGCCGCTTTCCTGCTTGCTTTTTATCTCTCCCTGCTGCAAAACACCTGATTCAAATGATCAGCTCATCAGCAAGCCATGCAGAGGCCTGATAACGGCCTTGGTCATTTCAATCAGGTGTCTTGCTGCAGGGAGAGATGAAAAACAAGTAGGAAAGCGGCCCACGAGGACTGAAGTTTGTTACCCATGCTCTAAATTGTGAACGTGAATGCGGATGGCTGTTTATCTATGTGTGCTGCGAGTGGCTTGAAACCAGTTGAGGGTTTCCCCGACCTACTTCCCAAAGACGACTGGGATAGGCTTCAGTAACCCCTGCGACTTTTGTGAGAAGAAAGACGTTCAGAAAATGGATGGATGAATGAATTAAAGATTTAGTCTAGCCTACAACATCCATTATACAGAGGATTTCTTTAAAACCTTCGTATTGGAGAGACATCTGAAATCCAGAAACATACTGTGCACTTACCACATCACAGGGAACATGGAGAAAATCGGTGCTCAAACATAAGCATTTGCATAATATCTGCATACAATATTGAATGTTTCAGGAGTTTCTTGTTGATTTGGGCACTGCCGAGATCGAACGTCTTGGTGCGAACGAGGCTCTCATCTTCAGAGAGAACACAATTGCCACCAAAGCCATCGATGAATACATGAAGCTGGTTGGACAACAATACCTTGTTGACACACTCGGTAAATATGTTGTATGAAGCTGCTTTGCTTAAATTAGCAATCCTGCACTTTCAACAGAGCGCCCTTGCTCATTGATTTTAGGGGATGTCATCATACGTCTCTATGTCATGGGGAGCAACTGCGAAGTCGATCCTTGCAAATGCCATGCCGCTGAACTATCGAACAACCAGAGGAACTTGAAGGAAGTGTGCGAGGAAGTGCTGAGGAAAATTTTTGACCTCAATGGGTAAGATCAAAAAGCTCAGCGGAGGAAATAATTGGGGTCTTAATCACGCTTTTTAACTTAAAGAAATACATTGGATGTGTTCAGACACTTTCCTGAAGAGCTGCAAAAGATTTTCACAAGTTGGGCGGTGCTGTGTGAAGACCAAGGAAAACCAGACATTGGTCAACGTCTCATCTCTGCTTCCCTTTTCCTTCGCTTCTTGTGTCCCGCTGTGCTCAGTCCATCTCTTTTTGGTTTGACACAAGCATACCCAGAGCCAAACACCCTGCGCACACTCACCTTAACGGCTAAAGTCATCCAGAACTTGGCAAACTTCACACTGTGAGCAGCTTTATTTGCAATGCCAGTCTAACTATGCAAAACTTTGAATCAGCCCTCAAAACAAGAGGACAATCACTTCTCTTTTAATTCACGCTTCCATTTCTCTCCTGCAGGTTTGGAGAAAAGGAGGAGTATATGCTGTTTATGAATGAATTCTTACAGCAGCATTGGGAGAGAATGAGGGGTTTTCTACAAACAATATCCACTCTGTATGCTGAGGTCCCAATAAGCTCTTTCGATGGCTATGTGGATCTACCTCTGCGGCTGGCCATGCTACATGGCCTGCTGGTTGACATAATCTGTCTGAGGGATCAGGTACAAGGTTTTTGTGCATTCTACTGTCTCCATGATTAATTGACTGTTGTTGCTGTTGTAATTATTTTGCTCTATGTAAAGCACTTCGTAGACAAGATTGGTTGTTTTAACACTTCCATGCCGTCTGATAAAATGAGAAGCTGTCCACTGTCGTAACTGCTGTCCCTGAAAGGGTTCAAGTGCTGCCTTAATACGGTTGAGTTGAGTGTAATGGGCAATCCAACAAAAACACACCAACATGTTGACATCATACATTTCTAAAATAACACTTTTTTCTTTTAACAACACAATGATGACTTTGTTGAATCTATATGAAATGGTATCCCTCTCATTCAAGTTGACTGTAGTCTATATTAGAGTAATAACACCAAATAATTGAAACTCTCACAAAATGGAGAGATGACGTCTCTATTGATTTTACTTGCAGCGAGAATAGACGGGACAGAGTACAGAGGACAGCGTTCTCATCTATTCTACACCATCTTCCTACCCCTTTACTTTTTATTAACATCAGTGACTACCATTGGCAGATAGTTTCTCATAAGCAGGAAATAATTTTATTCTAATCAAAGTTTCCATGGCAACTTGTACCTCACTGCAGACATTTGACTATCAGCTGGGTCACTCTGGCATCCAGTTGCTGAAGATTAGCTGGGTTCCAAGAGTAATATTTGGCTACACTTCTCTCCTTCAGTCCTTCATCAATAGTAACAACTTCACAGCACACATTAACGTCACAGGAATATTGAATCTATAATTCATTGTAAGATTACGCGTGAATGTGAAAGACGAAGAAGAAAGGGAAAATGTGTGATTTCAGAATTTTTATGAAAAGCATAAGCATTCTTCAGGGCAAGCATAATCAATATATCATTGCAGGCAGAAGCATTTTTCATGGCAAGCATGATTAATGTATCATAATAATCAAATGTATGATAACAAAAAAATAATAAAGTCAACAGTCTACACTACAGTATTGCATTTTAGTTGGAATTTTGGCAACTTGCAAGTCCTTTTAAATTGCGAACACAATCTTTAATGCCTTTTTACCCGGCAGCTTTCTTCTGGATATTGGTCTGTGTGTTTTATTATAGTTGCATGTATTTCATTTACACACACGACAACACGCACGCAAACGCACACACACTGACAGTGAGCTTTTTATTTTCTTTAGGAAACAATAGAAAAATTGCACCCTCTGCCTTGGATTCTGAACCAGATAACAGAGTCACTGGGCCCCGAGATGCATCAAATCACAATTAACATGTATGTTTATTCTAAGATCGATCATTTGTTGTTGTTGTATTTTCGTTAAAGTTCTTTCTCACAGGCCGAGGAAACAATCCAAGCCAATGTACATTCCTCCAAAAGACTTGAGCAAATTTAGCCCTCATCAATCATCCCTCCAGCAGCTTCCTCAAGACTCCAAGAGAGTAAGAGATGGGTATGTGATCAATGATTGAATTTAAGAGTTTTTTTTTCTGCTGCTGGATTTCTTCATTCATTTACAAAGGTCTTTCAGAACATGTGGGGCCTCTAACGGTTTCCACGCCACAAGGTACAACTAAAATCCTTGTATTTGCTCATAAATCGTCCATGCGCTTAAAATTCTTGTGTGATTTATGTCTATGCTGAATTTCAAAATTTGCACAATTTATATTTCCACCTTTGCTTGACAAAAAAATGGTTTCTGAGTTATAGGAAACAAGCTATGTTTTACAAATTAACTGTTACAAAATCATAACATTTTCAGCAGCTCATGTATTTTGTTTTTCTACTTTCATTCCTTTCATCTCTTGGCTGCTGTGAAATGTAAATTTCTCCACTGTGAGACTAATACAGGCAAATCCAATCCAATCCATTTCATCACTCGCTTACATCACTCCTGTGTAGCAGCAGGATTTTATTTTATTTTACGGAGTGGTCATACACTGTGGAACATTGTTGTTGACCATTTCAATGATGTCCATCCTCCAAATGAAGAATATGTCAGGAGGGAAAAATAATGGGTATTTTAATGACATAAATGAAAAGGTTTCTTCAGCCGTCATCTGTACTTCGTTAAAGGTGTCGGACGTTTCACTTCTTATCCAAGATACTAAAACTAACTAAAGTTTGCTGAAAAAGCATCTTAGATGGATAAGAAGCAAAACGTCAGACACCTTCAAAGAAGTACAGATGATGGCTGAAGAAACCTTTTCATCGATGGACCACTCCTGTACGACTGAGAGCTTACACAGACGTTTCAGGACTTAGCTGGCAAAACTCATTCTTTGACCAGTGCACGGCACATCTTGTGTGCGCACATCACATGGATCTGATCAATTCAATTTGTTCAGTTTAAAATCTTAAATATTTAAAATGTTTCATTTACTGAATGTCATTTATTACAGAGATGTCATAGCTGGCAGGAGGAAGCCAGTCACCAGAACTCAAAGTGCTCCACACAGACGTCCTGAAAAAAAATTGAAGAGGCAGACAAGTTCTGAATCTCTTCCCACAACTAACAATGAACAAGATTTGGATACCAACCAGCCCCTCATCTCATCGCCAAAAACAGTGGGTGTAAAAAATACACAAGACTTAGGTCACCTAGCTTTTTTTTAAATACTACATCCTGTTGTTTATATGTTTACCATATCAGTGGTGTACCCATTAGGTAGGCTCCATATGTGTAAAATCACAGTACTTTTTCTTACTGACTGATATAAAAAAATCCAATTACTACACTGTGTAAATTGTTGAGATTCTTTATTTTCCGTTCAAATCAATATTTACTACTTACTTACTACTTTACTACTACACCATTTAATCGCTGCTCTGTATAATTTATAAAATACATTAACACTTCAATGACTGTCAAATTCAATGTACAGTAGTTTTATTTTTGTAGCACCAAATCACAAAGAGAAACTCTTATTTTACCCACAGGTCAGGTCAAGTATCCCACCTACTCTTCACTTATTAAAACACTGACCCCTAAATGGATAGTATAACTTTGATCTATCCATTTTTCATACAGATTCTTCTGGGGTAGAGTGTATTTCATATTATTTACGCAGGTTCCAATCGGGAGATTGAGATTGATATGAGACTTTTCACTGTATGAATTATTTTTCCTTCATCAGAGTGAAAGGATAAAATCATGCGAACCATTTCCATGGATTAAGGACGCACAAAACAGGCTGCCCAGAGAGATCCAATATGGACAAGAAGAGCTCAGTTTACTTGAAAAGGTATGTCTCACCTGCCTCAGAAATCTGTCATATAAATAACACAATTATTTATGGATTCCTAGCTGCGTATATGAGATTGTCTTTGCAATCCATGACCCAGAATGCGCAAGAATTGTCAGAGCTTCGCGTGGGAATGGACCAGGTGACAGAGCGGCAGCTGGAAACGGCAAAGCGACTGGAGGACTTCATTCACCAAAGTCAAGACCACAATGCAATACTGCAGGCGGAAATAAATGAGCTCCGAAATCTGCTGGCTGTACGAGATCAGCAGCTTGCTCGTGCCACCTTGATAGAGAATAGACAGAATAAAAGTTATCATATTTAGTCTGAGAGCTTACACAGACATATTTAGAAGTTTCATGCTTAGAAGGCCCACAATGCAAGCAACAGAAAATTTGGGGTCAATCTGAAGTGAACAGACACAGCCTGTTAACCTGTCATCTTCATGTGAGAGATCTGGCCTTGGACTGATTTAGTAGTAGGTCAACTCCGTCACAGGATATAAGTTAGGACTGGGTAAAATCCTTCGAAAATCGTAAAATCGAATCGGTGTCCTCCACTTAGCCCGCTTTTGTGCAACCTCTTCTCTCACACCAGCTACCTTCATGTCCTTGTCCATGCCCTTGTCCATGTCCATGCCCTTTGACAACATCCATAAACCTTCTCTTTGGTCTTCCTCTCTGTCTCCTGCCTGGCAGTTCAAGGCTAAGCATCATTCTCTTGATATAGTCACTCTCACTCCTCTGGACATGTTAAAGCCATCTCAGTCTGGCCGCTCTGACTTTCTCTCCAAAGCAGTGGTGGGCCGTCAGAGCCAGCAAGGCCTTCTCTGCTGGCCTAACATCATCAGACATCATTATCATAATTATAATAAAAATCAATTTCATTAAAAAAGTATTTTTTCTAAATATATATATAATTATTCTACATACTGTTTTCTTGATGTTGTATTATATCCATTTGGTTATGCTCCTTTCAGTGTTGTAGTTTTAGGTCAGAGTTTTTAATCCAATCAGAATTCAGCTAGTTTGTGTCGCCAGGCTGTATGAAATCTGACCGACGCCTTCAGAATCAACAGTGAGGGCATCTGTGCGCTGTACATGAACGGGCACATGTAGTTGATATACAGTTGCGATAGCCAATCAGATCACGAGTTGGCACAGTAAGGCCAGCTAGAGGGCCTCGCGTTGAATATGACGTACGCGTCCTGTGATTGGATACTCACTTTACCTCAGCCCGGAAACTTTAGCAGAAAAACCAAGCATATCTACTCGCTTTTTTAACCCACAATGGCTGAAGGAGAGGACAACTCGCTATCACATGTAGGTAAGCCTATTCTCAAGAACAAATGAAAAAGATTTGTTTACTTTTATTTTCTACAAATAGTTCATTTTGTGAACGTCTTGTTGTTTTTCTTATATTAGACTGACATTTTGTAATTTAGCGTAAAATCTTGTAAAAGATTGCATATTCTTGGTGGACTTCATAAAACTTTGTGGACAAATGATTTTAAATTTCCTTTTATTTTAAGTGTTTGCAGTATCACGTACAGTGACAAGTTCTAATTGCTGATGCAGATTTATTGATGTGTAATTGCTCCGGAAAATAGCCTGTGTTGTAGACGCTTAAGGTGATGCCACGCCCAGTACTGCGTGCATGTGCTTTTGTAAATGATATCTCCAGCCGTTGTGTCATAAATTATGGTATTACGAGGGATATTTGCTCAAGTCGGACTAAGCAGGACTTCACTGAAGGCCTAGGTGTGAAATGCACGGATCGCCACTGCTCCAAAGCCTCTAATATGAGTTGTCCTAATATACTCATTCTTGATCATAACAAACCTGGTCACTGCCAAAGAAAGCCTCAACATCTTCATCTTTGCTACCTCCAGCTCTGTTTCCTGTCTTTTCTTCAGTGGCACTGTCTCCAGTCCAAACATCGTGGCTGTCTCTCATACACTTTTCCTTTCATCCTAGCTGAAATCCTTCTATCACGCATCACACCTGACATTTTTCTCCAGCCATTCCACCCTGCCTGCACACACTTCTTTATCTCTTTTCCACACTCTCCATTGATCTGGACAGTTAACCCCACGAACTTAAAATCCTCCACCTTCTTTATCTCTTCTCCCTGTAGCATCACTTTTGTACTTGGGTCCCTCTCATTCACACACATATATTCCGTCCTGTTGCGACTGATCTTCATTCCTCTCCAGGGCATACCTCCACCTCTCTAGTTATTCCCCGAGCTGTTCCCTTGCTACAGATCACAATGTCATCTGCAAACATCATTGTCCAAGGGAATTATTGTCTAACATCATCTGTCAGCCTGTCCATTACCATAGCGAACAAGAATGGGCTCAAAGCTGACCCTTGGTGGAGTCCCACTTCCACCTTGAATTCCTCCGTCCCACCGATTGCACACCTCACAGCTGTCTTACAGTCATGATACATGTCTTGCACCACTTTGACATACTTCTCTGTCACTCCAGACTTCATCATGCAATGCCACAGCTCTTCTCTGGGCACCCTGTCATACGCTCTCTCCAGATCTACAAAGACACTATGCAATTCCTTGTGACCTACTCTGTACTTCTCTATCAGCATTCTTAAAGCAAACACTGCATCTGTCGTACTCTTTTTTGGCATGAAGCCATACTGCGGCTCACAAATGTGCACTTCTGCTCTTAGTCTAGCTTCAACTACTCTTTCCCATAGTTTCATTGTATGGTTCATCAACTTTATTCCTCTGTAGTTACTACAACTCTGCACAGCTCCCTTGTTCTTAAAAATGGGCACGAGTACACTTCGTCTCCATTCTTTAGGCATCTGCTCACCATCTAAGATCTTGTTGAACAACCCAGTCAGGAACACTACTGCCACCTCTCCTAGATGCTTGCATACCTCGATTGGTAAACCATCAGGCCCTAGTGCCTTTCCGCCCTTCATCGTCTTCAGCACCCTCCTCACTTAATCCTTGCTAATCTTTGCAACCGCTTGGTCCACAACAGCCACATCTTCTACTCTTTGTTCCGTCTCATTTTCCTCATTCATCAGTTCTTCAAAGTACTCTTTCCGTCACGCTACTGGCACAAAGGTGCTGTCGCTGGACCCAAACTATTAGCTTAATTGTGATCCGGGGCAGCGGCAAAACAAAACACAACACAACACGCTTGACGCAACACGGTCAACGTGATTCCACGTGTCAGCACCAACAAGCAGTAAGATTAATGTTGTCACGGTTTGCAAGGTTGTGATGGTGGTGAACCTCCAAAAAGCAGGCAAGAGGGAGGAGCAGGGCATATATGATAAATTGCATTAAAATAAAGTCAGCAGGAACAAAATCTAAAACATCAAAGTCATCAGAACAGAAAAGTCCAAAGTATCTAACAAAACCATGAGCAAAAATATGACAAGATGACACAAACCTGACAGGGTGAAACAAACAATGACCCGACACTGAATGGTTGTGCCGGGAATCCCCTCAACTGACACTGATTAAAACGACAAACACCTGTGCATCTGCAGAAGGGGCAGACAAAAGTGTCCTCTCCAAGAAGAGGAGGAAATAAAATGAATGTGCCGTCAAGTGAAGCGGCCAAATGTCTCATTTCATTTGGTTTGAACCTCTCATCCCATTTCATCTTCAATCCAGGAACTGAAAAACCTTGTTTGGATAGGCAATCCTCATCTCGCCGTTCATTTGGTTTGAACCTCTCATCCCATTTCATCTTCAATCCAGGAACTGAAAAACATTGTTTGGATAGGCAATCCTCATCTCGTCGTCATTTAGCGGCCGTGGGAAAAACTGCATCAACACAACCCATCTATCTGTGCTGTGTTACAGTCAAAGCTGTTTTTTTCGACCACAATCCGTTGCAGAAACATGTTGGAAAAGCGATTTTGTCAAAAACAGAAACATTTCTCATTATAATCAATGTAATCAATATCTTTTTATTTTTTAATCGTGAATGAACAATCCAAACACGCCTGCTCACAATGGAACGCAACATGAGGATAAAGCGTCGGTCACAATGAGAGCAACAAGTAAAGAAAGCGGAGGGGAGTCGAGTGGTGGATTCAGGTACATTCAGTTTGGTAGAGTTGTAAACTGAGGTATGAAAAAAATATTTTGGGTCGAAAACCGAATTGGTTAAGAACATTTGTTTATTCGTTCATTCATTTTGAGTGTTACCCAGATACCCAGCAAAAATGGCGAAATGAAAGGCAGACGCTGATAACGGGGCTTTTCAAATAAGGGGGGGGGATCGATTATATGTTCTCGGAGGAAGCTGGAAAACCTGAGTGTCTTCTGTGTGGAGAAAGTGTGACGGCACTCAAAGAGTATAATATGAGACGACATTATGAAGCAAAACACGCGGACAAAAACAAGAATATGGACATTGAACAAAAGCCCAGCTGCCAGACCATGAATGAGAAGCTCTCTACCAGTGCGTTCACCCTGATGCATATCACACGCTTGAAAATGGTATAAAACGAGCTGTCGCGGGACAGAGACAATCAGACTCATCTCGGACTCACAGCCTCAAAGAGACTTGCAAAGACCCGCACAGGCACGCCGGGCGTCGGACGGACATCACGGCACGACTTGCTCGACTCCACACCACGATCAAGCTCTGGGCGTCACCTGCCTGGGAGATCTGACAACGAACCTCCTTACAAATAAAGAAAACCATCAAACTCTTTAAGCGTTTCGACTGTCACCATCCCACTGTGAGCAGTAACGCTAGTGGAAGAAATGAAAATTGAACATTTCCAAGGAGGTCCGTCTTGGTGCTGGCGTTTTATGAAACTGCGATTTTTCCATGCGGACCAGGACTACTGTAGCGCAGCAACGGCCGGTGAATCATTCTGAAAAGTGTAGCATATGTCACACAGCTACAGAATGTTGCGACAGGTCGAAAAGCAGCGGTGACGTCACGACCGCAGGTAGACTAAGATGATGGCACAATAAACACGTTGACAAAGCAACTCTCCTCTCTCATTCCTCCGGACACAACATTGGCGACGAAGATGGACTTCTACACAGCTCCCCTCCCCTCGTTTCTCGCGCTCCCCGGTGAGCCACCAGTCCCGTGGTCCCGCTGGTATGACTCGTTCACGACATATCTGACGGCGACCGGACTAAACGAGGCAAGCGAAGCACGCCGAACGGCTATGCTAATACACCGTTTAGTTAGTGAGGGGCAGCGCATTTTTCGCTATTTTGGACCCGCGCAGACATACGGGGATTGTGTCACTTTATTGGCCCGACATTTCGCCCCACCTCAGGGCGTGATTGTCCGGCGGATTGCCTTCCGTCAACGACGGCAACGAACAGGCGAGTCGGTACACCACTACGTTGCCGACTTGCGGTGTTTAGCGGGCCTCTGTAAATTCGGCCGCTTGGAGGAGGAAATGATTAGGGATCAACTCGCCGAGCACACGATTGATCCCAAACTACGGGAGAAACTGTTATCCCCTGACGACCTCCCACTATCGAAGGCTGTGGAGATGGCGTTCCAATTGGAGAACGCAGCACAACTAACGGCTCGGCTTGTGAACCCACCCACACCTTCACACTCTCCCGCATTGGCACAGATTGTTGCTCCAACCTCGCCATTCCCCGAAGCCACCGCCACCTACGACTCCACCTCTACATACGACGGTGCATAGATAAATGTGGCCAGACGTCAAGGGGCCGATGCACGCACGCCTTGTGCCAACTGTGGGTCAGCCTCGCACCCCACACGTGCGCCCGCTTGCAGACCCACCGGACAACGATGCCAACGCTGCGGGAAGATGAATCATTTCGCAAGGATGTGCCGCTCTGCTCCCACCTTCACCTACGACCGTACCGAGATAAATGTCGTCAGTCATCAACGGGCCAACACACGCAGACCTTGTGCCAACTGTGGGTTTGCCTCGCACGCCACACGTGCACCCGCTTGCAAGGCCACCGGACAACGATGCCAACGCTGCGGGAAGATGAATCACTTCTCCAGGATGTGCCGCTCCGCCCCTTCGTCGACAAACATATCCTGCTTGCCAGACCAGCCGAGGCGAACCACCATCCACTGCGTGGGCTCGCGCGCCAAGCCATTCAAGTGGTGCACAGTGGAACTGGATGGAGTGAGCTTACCACTCCTGCTCGACACGGCAGCCTCCAGGTCACTGTTGAACGTGTCCACTCCCGATCGAGGCCAACGCTGAGGACTTGTTTGGCTATGGCCAAACTAAGATTGGTATAGTGGGCACTGCCACCTTCACGGCGCGCTATGGCTCAAGGACTCTCCCTGCATTCACTTTCCAAGTGTCCCGTCACGGCGCCAACCTCTTGGGCTTGGACTTGTTTTGTGCACTCGGCTTTTCTATCTCTGACAGTGCGGGTGCCCCAATTCACTCCCAGGCCAACGGGGGTGGAGGAAGCTCCAGCCAAGCAGACGGCCTTCCCTACTCTTCCTCAGCCAGCAGAGGGCCCAACGAGAAGCGCCGGACGAAGCAACGCACACTTACTGTGTCGGACCGGGTCCGCATTCGCCGGCCGTGCTGCTCTCACAAATTGGACTCATTCTGGACAGCACCAGTCCAGATTACCGCCCAACTCGGACCGACCACCTTCTGTCTGGCTGACGGGTCCCCTTGGCATGCCAGCCGCCTAAGGAGAGTGGCGGCACCAACCCCCTCGAACGACTTCTCAGGCAAAAACTACTGACATCCTGTCACACATCAGAGAACACCGATGGGACGCCTCGAAGAGCGTTGTGAACCAGCCGTGCCCGTGGGGCCAGAGCCTCGGCCAGCTCGCGTTCGCCTTTGCCCTCGGTATTTGGACAATTCTCACCGATTTTGAATGTCCCTAGCTAGTGCTTAGCCTATCGCGTGGCAGAATAACCCACACGGCTAAGCAGGGAAACCGGCAGTCTACCCGGTTTCCCTTGTTACAGAGTGTTTTTGGGTCCTTCAGGGAGGGGGGGTAAATGTAGCATATGTCACACTGCTACAGAATGTTGCGACAGGTCGAAAAGCAGCGGTGATGTCACGACCGCAGGTAGACTAAGATGGTGGCACAATAAACACGTTGACAAAGCAACTCTCCTCTCTCATTCCTCCGGACACAACAAAAAGCTGGCGAAAAGACACCGTTTCCTGTTGTGCTTGGCTGCCATGCTTTTTTAAAAGAAAGACTTTGCCTAAAGAGACATTTCCAGCAGGCGTCATTCTTAAGGCAAACGAAAAGGGCTGGATGTTACGCCACAGTTTGCCAATGGATTGTGGATGCTTGGGCTAACGAGCTTTCGGAAAAGTCGGTACCGGTAATGTGCTCTTTTTTTACCATGCCGACGCCTATTGAGTGATGATTACAAAATGTTATTCCTTTGTAATTAATAAATAAAGCACTACCAAACTCAGTTTTGCTCTCGATCTGTTTTTGTTTAAATACGCATACGTGTATGCCTGTGTGTTGTTGTGAGGCGGACGTACGTATGGCAGTAGAGGATATGTACCGGTATTTAAAACTTGCGTCCTTTCATCCGGTGCGCCCAATGTGTGTGTTAAATACAGAAATGGCACACATAAATGAGACTGCGCCTTTTCACACGGTGCACCCTTTGGTCGTGAAAATACAGTAATGGTCATGTTATGGGGATTTTTATACAGTAAAGTCTCGTTATATCGATATCGGATGTATCGATAGTCCCGGTTATATCGATACTATTTCTATGCACGCACGGAGAAAATTACATGCAAACAGGGTCGGATATATCGATAGTCCCGGTTATATCGATATTTTTTCGGACTCCCTTGAATATCGATATAACGAGACTTTACTGTATTACAACTTTGATCGAGAATCAATAAATACCTTGGCAGAGAGGCACAGAATTCAGACGTATGTCATCTGATGACTGCGTCTCCTGCCGGCAGGGGGGACAATCTTTCTGGTTCTGAATCTCTGTCCACGGTGTCTGTCTGTCATATCTCTGACATTTTGGGGGCTCGTCCGGGATGGCAACGCGTCTCCTGCGGTGAGCGGTCTACGGCGACTGTCAAGAACCGGTGCACCGGCAAGGCCATCAAGATTTCGAGAGGACCTCCTTTTCTTGGGGGCAGAAGCCAGGCCTGCTCGCCGGGTGAGACGCAAACGCTATCCCTACGAACCTGGGCGGGCTCGGGACCGGAAGGATCGTCTCCAAAAATTGAGGTCAGTCTGATAAACGATCGTACAAGCCTATTTGTTTAGGTCTTGGAAGATTTTGGATAGTACAAGCCTATTTGTTTAGGTCTTGGAAGATTTTGGATAGTACAAGCCTATTTGTTTAGGTCTTATTCTATAGCAATGGACGTCCGGTTGCCATAGCGATTCTCCAGAACACTGAAGATGTCATCTGCAGTGATATGGGTGGTGAGACGAAGGTCTTTCCTGATCTTGTCCTCAACACTGTCCAGCAATTGGGCCCTTTTCACTTCCCTGGAACCGGTTGGGTCACCTTGTCTTTGGAGCGCTTCCCAGTCCTTTTTCCACCTGTGGAAGTCACGTTTGATTCCGGTGAACATAGGAAGGGTTGTTGGCTTCAACTTGATGGCTGGTACGGGGTGACTGGACGTAATTGGTTCCTTCCTGACCTATTCCTTTACCCCCTCTTGTATGAAGTCAGCCTTTTTGGAGACAAGCTTGGTGGCTTGAATTTCCAGGGCTTTTAAGGTTGTCAGGATTTCAGCTACTGTATCTTCAGGAATCCATTGTCTCCACCGGCTATGTACCTCTTTTGCAGTCTTCATTAATCCTTCAAGGTGGTTCAGCAAGAACTGGTATCCATCCAGGTTCATATCCTCAGGGTCCACAGCAGTGGTGCGTCTGCACTCCTCCTCTGCTGTCAGAAGAGCGATGGATACTTCATTTTTTCCAAACTTGTTCCACAGGACCTTCTGAAGTAAACCTTTGACCTCCGCCCGCTTTGACACACATTCTATTGAAGTATTGTCCAGATCTTCTTGCTGCACTTCAGTGAGTTCTGTTTCCCCATCTCTTAGCTGTATCAGGAGTTTGGCCTCTACCTTGTCATTGGCTTCTATAACTGCTGCGATTGTCATGATCTGGTTGGCGCCCAACGGGGGGCGCTGTCGGCCCTGCCTGCACCTGCACAGGTGCTGGTCGTCCCGATCAGATTGGCGACCAACGGGTAGCGACGTCAGCCCTGCCGGCAGCCTCGCAGGTGCTGGTCGTTATAATCACTGTCACTTAAAAGGACACCCGGCACGACCATCCGGGGTTGGTTCATTGTTTGCTGTTTGTTTGCTGCATGCATTGTGTATGTGTTTGTTTAACTTGGCGGACTTTTACTTTTGGTCTTCTTTTGCTACTTTGTATATTTTCCATTCAGATGATTTTGATGTTTTACATTTTGTTCCTACTGACTTTATTTTAATACAATTTGTCAAACAACCTCCTGCTCCCTCCTGCCTGCTTTTTGGGATCCGCACCCGCCATCACCACCTCGCAAAACGTGACAGAATGAACCGACCAACCATCGGATCCCGCAGGTACATCAGACCCGTCTCATTTCCACCCTGTGCCTGGCAATGCTACGTCCACGTTAGCCTGAGCCTCGTCGACTGTGAATTGCGTCACTCGATTAGCCGCAACGTCGACGTAAACGTCCGGCCGAGACCTCCTTCCAGGTGGCCGTCCAGGGTGACACTGGGTGACTGGCAGTGCACGCCCACGTCGTAACAAGCAGCAGATGGCGCATTGACACCGTCTGCTGTTTTCAGTCTGTATCAGTGATGCGGCGTATTTCTACTCTGATGGAAAAAGTGCGCCGCTTAGCCATGAATTGCAGCAAATCAAAAATATGAATTCCATGTCCTTTATGCATTTTTCCACTTTCAAATTATCCTGCGGGCCTGATCAAACCTCCTTGGGGGCCGGTTCCGGCCCATGGGCCGTATGTTTGACACCCCTGATATAGAGGGAACAATATTTGTATGAAGCCAATTGCATACACTGCTATTGATCAATATCAGTACTAAAGTTGTGAATAATATCCATATACAGTATAGAATGAAGCACAAAAACCAAAGGCAGTCATAGAAACCAAACCAAGGTCTACTGGGGGACTAGGTGGGATGACTGGCCAACAGCGAGTACAGTCTGGGAGGTATCTGACAAACTGGCAATGGGTGGATCTTCAGACTGGTCTTCATGCTGCAGATTAGAATGTGGCTGACGAGGTGAAGACTGACAACAGGTCTAATGATTGGGGAGATGTCCAAAACGGAATTAAAGGAAAAGCAACCACAAAAACGGAACAGATGGAGGAGCCACAGTGGAACAATTGTGGACAGACACATTGGATTCAAACAATCCTGCTGAGAAACAGCTTGTTTGATCAGTTTTTGAATGGTAGACAGAGGCTTGTAGATATTAGACAATAAGATACTGAATTTGCAGCATCTGTTCTTTCCTATTTCAAAAGATACAATGGACAACTGAAACTACAAGAGGACACACAGTCTTGAAGACGCATAGGTGCTTTGAAGAGCTGTGCCGAGGGATGAAACAAAGAAACAGAAATGTTCATTCAGGCAAATCAATACATAGACATGGTAACGAGGTCAGTACCAGCAGGGTTTGATAGATTATTCGAATGAGGGAAATTCTTTTGTCTTGGCTCCACCGTTGTATGTATAGTTCTTATTAATATCTCAGGAGATAGGATATTTAATTAGCCACACATGTTTTCACAATTATGTCCAAATAAAGTGCTGCTTATTCCAAATGCTGTCACGTTTTGCAAGGTGGTGATGGCGGGTGCGGATCCCAAAAAGCAGGCAGGAGGGAGCAGGAGGTTGTTTGACAAATTGTATTAAAATAAAGGTCAGCAGGAACTAAATGTAAAGCATCAAAATCATCTGAACAGAAAAAAATACAAAGTATCAAAAGAAAACCAAGTGTAAAAATCCGCCAAGGGAAACAAACACATGCACAGCATACAATGCATGCGATTGCAGACAAAGCATGCAACAAACATGCAGCAAACAATGAACTGACCAACGGACCCGTCTCATTCCACCCTGTGCCTGGCAATGCTACGTCCACATTAGCCCACGCCTCGTCGAGTTTGAATTGCGTCACTCGACGGGCCGTAACGTCCACGTAAACGTCCGGCCGAAACCTCCTTCCAGGTGGCCGTCCAGGTTGACACTGGGTGTCTGGCAGTGCACGCCCACGTCCAGCCACGCTGTCGTCGTGCATGACGAATTGAGTCTCATCCATGACGAGCCGTGCAACGTCCGCGTCAACGTCAGTCCGAGACCCCACTCACCGCTGGATCCCGGAGCGGCTCTGGACTGGTCTCGTTCCCCCGGTGCCAGGCAGTTCGCGCCCACGTCGGCCTCCGGCCGAGACCTGGTCCCATACGGGGTGCCATTCTGCACCTGGCAGTTCGACGTCCACGTTGAGCCATGCGCCGTCGCGTGAACGTGCGAGAGGGATCGCACTTACGCCCACGACGATCCATGCTGTGTCTTCGTCCACCCCAGGCCGAGTCCCGTTCCCATCAGGCCGCCGCCCGTCGTATGCTGGAGAGGCAGCGGTTGCCCTCTCCACTGATCGTTCCCTGGCGAGTGGACCTTTTGGGAGACTGTTGGGACTTCTGGAAGCAGCCCCTTGAAGGGGGGGTACTGTCATGATCTGGTTGGCGCCCAACCTCCTGCTCCCTCCTGCCTGCTTTTTGGGATCCACACTCGCCATCACCACCTCGCAAACCGTGACAGCGATGAGCGTCTTAAAACTGTCTCTGAGCTCCTCCTCAGACAAGTCATCATGGTTCCTGGTGAGGCTGTTCACCAGGCGGGTGAATGATGCTTTTGCAGTTGTCCTCTCAGTCTTAAGCTGGTCAACTGCCTTCTTGTCGGTCATACTCACAATTCAGGTGGAGTTGGAGGGAACTGGGTGAATTTAAGCCGTTGAATCTTTAGTCAGGGGGCTTGGACTATCCTGGTTTCCAGAACTTCTTTTTCCCGTTGTCCAGTGGGAGGACTGGTTTTTCACTGTCAAGTTTTTTGAGCTCTCCCCCTAACTTGAAAAGGGTTTTGACTTTGTTGACCAGGATTACACTGGGACTTCACTCTTTAACTCCAATGATGAGACAGATTTCTCCTTTCTTCTTCCTCTTTTAATTTGGACTTAATCGTCTCTTTTCTCATTGAAAAGTCAATTGCTGATTGGAAGGTGAAAAACCTTTGAAGAAGGTAAAAACACAAACGGCAATTAGGTTTACATTTGAAGGCAGTCTCTTAACAGGCTGGTTTTGACATTAAGCCACCAAATCAAACCATCAAATAAACGGTCACAATAACAGGTTCTCTCACCATCAGCCACCCTGGTCTTTACACAGTTGAACTCCACTGCACCAGGCAAACTCCGAGAGCAGTACTTGAACCGAACACTGAGCAGTGTAGCAACTGACTATTTTAAGGAGTGGTTTCTTCTGGTGAGAGCCTTCCTGATTATTGAATGGCTTCCTGATTATTGAATGGCTTTCAGCTGCTGGCACATTTGTTTTTATTCCAGTTCTCTCCTCTGGGGGAAAATGGTTGCCAAACTCATCTTTGGACTACAGCTTCGGCCATATTTGTAGTTTGCCAAGATACTCAACTTTGGACTACAGCTTCGGCCATATTTGTATATTTGTAGTTTGCCAAGAGAGTGCCTGTCATATCATTTTATTTTGTTGTATTTATCTGCCAGTCCGTGAAAACATTGTCTGACATTAAACCGGTCCGTGGCGCAAAAAAGGTTGGGGACCACTGCACTAGACTATGTGCGTCATTTAAATAAAATTCAATGAGCATTCAATCAGTCCGGCCATCGGTTTCTAGCTATTTTTTTTGGCCCGCCGTCCATTTGACTTTGACAGCCCTGATGTAGAGAATCTACGCTGAGTTTTCCGCGAGACATTTGCACAGAGGTAGGGACATCAGTAAATCAAAAATCACATTTATTTATTGAAGACAGCTCTTTATAATCTTTAGTTCAGCGACTACTTAAACCGGGTTTTCCCTTTTTGAGTTTCACTCCCTAACAGACAGTCACGTGATAAAAGCCTCAGTTATACTTTCGTTTCTTAGGAAAGCGGAGTTTAGTGTTGCTCGTTTGTTTTCGTTTCTTCCGCTCACATTGAAGTCCGACTATGGCGGACGTCGACGGCAGTGAATTCTCTCTGCTCAGTTTGGGTGATGATCTGACCTGCAGTATTTGCCTGAGTACTTTTGACTGTCCAGTGACCATCCCTTGCGGCCACAACTTCTGCCAGCAGTGCCTCCTCTCCACTTGGAAGGAAACCTACAGCTGTCCACAGTGTAGGACTCAATACTCGACCAAGCCGAAACTGAAGAAAAACACGGTCCTCGGCGCCGTCGTAGACACTTTTAAACGACGCTCAATTGAGCGCGAGACAAATGTGTCCGTTGTTGAAATGGCGAAACCCGAAGCGGATTCGGGTGCCGTCGCGATACGCTGTGATATGTGTATGAAGGCGCAGGCGGTCAAGACTTGTCACACTTGCGTTGCCTCCTATTGCGCCGAGCACCTGCGGCCGCACCACGACAACCCCGTTTTCCGCATGCACCAACTGACCGAACCCGTCGGCGACATATTGGAGCGCATCTGCCCGGACCACCACTACAAACTCATGGAGTTCTTCTGCACCGACCACGGCCGCGTCATATGCACCCTCTGCCTCCAACAAGTGCACAAAACCTGCAACTTCATTCAAGCCGAGCAACAGAGGGCCAAGCAAATGGTATGTTATTAAAATTTAGAATAATGTAAAAAAATGTCATAGCTTGAGAGCAAAGCAACCACGAAAGTAGGTGGGGGTCATTTGAATTACGCCCTTTGATATGCCTCGCATGTGAATTTATATAAATCTCAGAAAATTCTACCCAAAATAACTACGTATTTGTTAAATATCTATAGAAAAGAAGACAGAACGGTTAAAAATTGAATAACACATTTCCCTCACATTTTATTTAAAAAAATGGTTAATTCCTTTCAGTTTTATTCAGTGGTACAGCAATTGTAGAATCAAATAAAATGACATGGTACTGTAAACTATAATAGAATTATAAATATGCCTTTTAATGTAAACACAAAAATGTTTTAAGTTATAATCCTTCATACTTGCCATTACAAGATTGATTGTTGCTTTCATCCAGTGACAGCCAGCTTGATCCTGTTAAATAAATCAACAGGAATATTTTATTGTCTTGTTTTGACAACATGAATGTCGATCTGGAGTTCTTCGGAAGTCATGGCTGCCCATTAGTTCAGATGTTTTGTCAATTTAGGTTTTTGTTTTATGCTAAAAGTTGAACGTTTTAGTACAGCTTCTGCACCCCTCCAAAATGTGCTTAAAGCTTTTTTCCGAATCAAATCAGTTTTGTTCAATTCACATGAAAAGTATCCACATCTTGATTACTCTTGGTCCAAATCCACACTGAAACACACTCTTAACACTCAAAAGTCATATGAAATGTTATAATTGTTCATGCAACCCATTAAACAGGATTGATCAATTGAAATGCTTTTGTTGTATTTGCAGTCCAGCCTGAGAGAAAAATTAAATCTGGTGGACAAGAAGATTAAACAGAATGAAACCGTCATTGCTCAAATGACAGACATGCAGTTTACACTGAAGGTAACCACGGGCATTTATTCCTCAATGGGGTGGGTTCAATCCAGTGTGTGGTGGACGGTACTAGAGTAAAAAGGTTTTGGGAAAAAAAAGGTTTCAAAGGACGATCACAGCAGAAGACAAAAGAGGATCCTTTGATGATCTCAAATCCTGTAAAGGAGGTCATCAGTAAAAGTACAATCATTTGATTGCTTCTGACTTGACAATATACTGAATATACGAACCTAAAAAGTGGTCTTATGAAGTATAATGTACCCAGTTGTGCATTGGTAAAATGACTGGAAACATTTCTGTAAAGAGACACAGGATTAGTTCTGGGGAGTGATTGAAATGTTCTTCCTCATTTTTTTGTTTGTCTATTGTAAAAGTCCATACCCTTTTTTTCAATATTTTTATTGACTTGTATTTTTGGGGGGTGTGGAACCATATACAAACTTGCTTATCTGCAACTTTTTGTTGTTCTTTGTGATGACAAATTTGGTTGGCAACAGTTTCTTGTTCATTGAAGCAGTCAAACACAAAACGAGTTGCTTAGCTCTATGACAAAACCACATCACTATTACATGCAGTTATGCCCTAACTAGTGTTCGTCCTGCTGTGAGAACTTACATAAATAAAAATACATTTGTCAAGAAGTGGTGACATGCAATATTGGTTGTTGTTTTTTATGTTGAAATTCTAGGGCAGGGCCGCCGCCAAGAAGTCGGAAATGGCTCGTGTGTATGAACAGATTCGAGACATGCTGGCCGCTGAAGAGTGCACCGCAATGAGCACGGTGGATGAAGAACTCCAGTCGTCTCAGACCAAGATTAGCGTTTTGATGAAAATGTTTTCTGACAATATTAAGAGCTTGAGCAAGACGAAAGTGGACATTCAAAGTCTACTTTGTCAGTCAAAAACAATGACCTTTCTTGAGGTAAGATAAGGACATTTTTTTTGTAGTTGTTTTTTTCTTCAGCCCACTGATGATTCTCAACATTTTGTGTTGAATTTGCAACCATGGAATTTTGATGTGAAAAATAGGTCCAGATTTCTTCTTTGGTCAGGAAAAAGACCCAACATTCTGAGATTATGCACAAAAAAAAGAAGACAAAAACGAAAAGGAATGAAAAAATACACATTGAGAACAAACAAAAAGCAACAATGTAAGCCAAACAGGTTTGAGATAAAAACAATGATGGGGGAATGCCATATCAGTCAGGAAAAACTGGAAAGACCGACTCGGAACATGGTATACAAAAAAGATCAACAGGGGTAAACAACAGTGAGTGGGCAATCGTCATTTCTCAATTGACGTTCCTGTTGTTTCTCACAGTGCACCCTTATGATCTTATGAAATGTCATTAGTCACACCCCAAGTACTGTTCCATTTGCAAGTATGAATGAACAAAGAACACATGAAAGTTTGTACTTTTTTGACTGGGTTTTGGCAAGCAACACGATGGAGCTATAGTGCCATCTATGATTCCAGCTTTTGAACAGATTCAAAAGTGACCACTAAACTGAGATACAAGCCGAACCGTGCATTTTGCCAACCATTCCACTCCTTATGGATTGATTTGGAAGCATCATAAAGTTATTGTTATAACTACAGTACAATCTTTGCTGTTAGCTTAATCTCCCACTTCCTACCACATTCACTCGTACACATATTTGTAATTTTGAAACAACTATATTGCATGATGTTTATTTAAAACATGTATTCATATTTTTTACATTTCAGGTGACATAACCTGTGGAGATTTATAATGGAATATAATAAAATATTTCCACTTACATGCTTCAGGCATCGGGCAAGCCCACCCACACTCCCAAACTATCAGTTTTTGTGTTTTGGTCAGTTTTTGGGAGACATTTCATGGTATTTGTGTTCAATAAATGGGCAATGTATAATATATTGTATTAAAATATTCAATATCATATATTATACAGACGCTTCCTAACGTACAAACATTGGAGTTACGAAAAACGGGACATATGAACATTTTTGCGGGTACTGTTGGTCGAAAAATGTTTGGACGGAGATTCTGGAAGCTAGAATTTGTATTGTGCGCCTTTTTCTGGCCGAGCTCGCTTGCAGTTGGCTGCGTACTGTGTTTCGCGTGCACGCACGCACACAGACACATTAGAGGTTTCAAGGGCTGGATGTTTACACAACGGACACCAAGACTGACCAATCAGCGTCCCGCGATGCTGAAGTGTTGCCAATGAGTTCAGGCCCAGGTTCGCCAAGCTCGCTTGCGATTGGCTGCATAGAGTATGTGGGCGAGGAGGAAATCCCTCTTCTCAGTTGAGGCTCCGAGGAGGAGGCGAGTGACATATGAATGCATAACAAAAAGTAATGGCTGCTGGCATGTAATTCAGTAATTACGTACGTGCCAAAGTTTCATTTTATTCGGACAAAACATGAAGAAACGGCCTGATTAGATTTGGGGCCCATTTTTTTGGTCACGCTGTATTTGCAGTGTGTGTGTGTGTGTATGTGCGTGCGTGTGTGTGCGCAACATTCCTCATCTCCAGTTCTATCAACATATTTTATTATCCTTGCTATCATTTTATCAAGCATATTCATCTTTATTAAGCTAATAGTTGCTTCTTCCGTAGCCCCAAGGGGACACAAGCCAGTGTCTTATTGTGCTGGTCCCAAGCCCAAATAAATACAGAGGGTTGTGTCAGGAAGGGCATCCGACGTGAAAGCTTGTCCAAAACAAACATGTGAATCAAACCTCTGAAGATGGAGGACAATGATTCGCTGTGGTGACCCTTGAAGGGAAAAGCCGAAATGAAAAGAAGCTTGATGAACAGCAAGCACAGTAACCACTTTTGTCACCAACTCAATGTCAGTTGTTCCATATGCATCATCCAAATGACAGTTGTGCTTCTTTCCTCATAGGCTTCACTGAACCTGCCCAAAGCTGCAGCGTTTGATTCGTACGCCCCTCGAATAAACTTGAAGTCCAAAAAATTGACAGCGACCGAGGAATTTGCTGTTAATCTGAACAAACAGATGTATTACATCCTCAACAAACCTCTTGGTGCCAGACCACCATTGACGAAAACAGGTAACAATTTCAGGAGCAGCATATGGACTGTGTATTGGATTGAAAACCCCATTTTATTACTAGTTGTTAATGGGATGGAAAAGTGACACCAGGAAAGATTATTTAAAAAATGTTTCACCCTTAAGGTGACCTTTCACCTGAACAACAAATCTTTTCCAGAAGGGAAGTAAAAATGAGATTAACTCATTCACTGCCATTACTGAATTTATTCCAGAACTGAAAAGCATGATGTGGAGCGCCATTCCCAAATTTGTTGCCGTTTTGTTTTTTCTTGCGGGGAGGGGGGGTGGATGCCGATAAAGCATTGGTCAGACCTCTGGTAATGGTAACAGTGTTTGTCCTTTGTACAGCCGCCTCCATTTCAAGCTCAGATAACTCCAGACCCATATAACTTAGGAATTAACTCTTTTTTTCTGATGAAAGAAGAAAGTCTAACATTTCTTACGCTGCATTGAATGTTTATGTAGTGCTAAAACTCTATATTTTGTGGGTCCTGGAATTTGAGTGAAAATGACACAAACCCTGGCACTAGAGTGGACACATTTTTGCGCATTGTCTGGTAGTGAATTAGTTAATATGGTTGTGCACACCTTCTGTGTAATTGATGAGGCTATGTTTGAAAGTCGATCCCATTCAAACTCATGGGAGTCAGTGCACGCCCATGACCATTTAAACAGTCCAGGATTAATTAGATGCTCCGGAGTATAAGGTGCATTTTCAATGTAGTGCACACTTCATTTTGAGGCATAGAGCTACAATTGTAGCTGTGGTTGCATTGTCGATCCACTAGATGGAGCTATGCTCAGCAGAATATAAAACCATACAATACAATACCACTTTATTTGCTGTAACAACGCATCAGAACAACTAAAATACATAAAAGCACACAAATCTTGCCGGCCCACGTCCACAAGGGGCTAAATATAATTAGAAGTCTTGCATTGCTCCTTCTTCCTTTGTTTAGTAGGTGATTAACTGCTTTTTGGATTATCGTTGTTTCATAATAGCTGCGCAGAGCGCACAAAGTAGATGTATGTTGGAGTGTGTGTTGGGAAATGCCCATGCCAATTACTGACGTACAGAACCCTTTTACGTTAACAAATGGTTGCTGCTAATAATCACTGCTAGATGCCAAAGGAACAGTGACAGAGAAACAATTCAATCGGGAATATAAAGAAACTGTAAAAACATCTATGTATAAGGTGCATTGGCTTCTAACTAAATTGAATGCTTTTAAAGGACAACCGACGCCTCTGGACAAATTGTGTCCATAATTTGTAAAATCACTTCAAATGACTTCTACTGAGCGTATTTTACAAAGATTCCACGGCATATAGCTATATTTTATGTTTTAAAATGCGCGCTGAATATTCAGGAAGTCTTGTTTTTGAGTTGGCGACGATACCTACCGTGAGGTCACGGTAGGTATTGTCACTGCATTTTCGGTACTTTGTTTGGTCTGAAAACTTCGTGTTGATCCGTGTTGATGGCGAAATTAGAAGGAAAACACATAAATGACGCGATGGTGAATCGTTGTGTGTTGCATCAAGACTACTATTTGATACGAGCTGACACAAATTCCCAGCAGACAAATCAGCCCATTTCCACCGGAGTTTGGGGGCCATCTTGTGCATTTTTTGGGACGCTACATATCAGTCCAGATGCCTCAAAATGACACAGAATGACTTCTTTAATCGAGTGCAAACATTTATGCTTTCCTCTTCAGAACTATTTGAATCATATTCATAACTGGATGAGTAACAAGAAAGCATCTTCTCCGAATCTGAAGCCAGTGTTTTGATTATCGAGCAAGGCAAGACGTCTTGGCGTGACATCACAAACAAGGGGGCGGGATCTTCTGAAACTGGCCATTTCCGGTTACATTTTGAAGTCGTTTTTGGACATTTTAAGTCATTTTTATTGGTGTTTTTCATTTGACTAAAAATATCATCCTGCCTGTTTTGGATATTTTTGATGCTATAAAACGTTTTTCTGATATCAGTTAGGAAACAAAAAAAATGGTGTCGGTTGTCCTTTAAATGTGCCTTATAGTGATCGAAAATCGATAGTTATCGAAAAACAGTAACAATGTTCAACAACAAACCACTTCAGAAACACTGTACTGTCTTTTAGAGACAAAAAGCCAGACAGAGCATCCAATCAACAACCCGACCCCAGCGGCCAAGGCAGTGAATGTCAACGCTGACAAGATGACATCACAGGGTGAGAAAATACTGTATTACAATCCTGTTTTATCTTTCTGAACCCAAAAGTCAGACAATTTAATTCTGTCCAAAATATATTTTCTTTAGAAACACACACCAAGCCCAGGGCACTCAGTCAGAAACCTATGAAAAATCTGTCTCGTTCTGTGGAAAACCTGCTGGGATTTGATGGGAAACCAAGACACAGACCTCAGCTGACTCAGATGCCTTCTGATGCCAAAGAAAAAATAGGTTGAACTTGTCTGCTTGAATCCAAAAAACCGTAGAACCCTGTAGATGGATGTGATATTGAACTACACATTTGCATGTTTGTCTCATTTTTGCTTTAGAAATGATGGACCCTCCGGCCAACAGTGCTGTTGAAAATAGACACAATCTTCTGACATGTACGTCTTTGAGAATTTATGTTATCTTATTTTCCTTATTAATAACTTAGAAAAGGCCACCTTTAAATTAGCTGATTTAAAGAACCACCTCAGATTCAATCTTAGATGTAGACAGAGCCGGTTAATTCCTAAATGCTTGAAGCAAGCACCCCTGGAACCCGGATACTTAGCCGACAAAATGCAACAAAATTATACTAGGAAAATTCTAAATTTGCGAATTAGGAGACTTAACATAGAGATAAAAAACAAACAGTCAGAAATAGAAACTTATTATCAGCGATTACAAACTAATCTTACCCACAAAATCTATCAGGAAGTGTGTGAATTTACTAAATCCGGTTATATGAGGCACCACAGCAAAACCAAAGAGAGACAAAAGGGTAAATTTCAAAAATTACTTTTACTGAAACAATCTCAGCTACTGGTAAACACGCGTAAAATTAGGTATGAACAGTTTGCAAGGGAGAATTGGATCAAAAATTTGTCAGACAGAGATCTCTCAGAGACAGAAAAGGCAGTACTTACCAAAGGTTTAAATTTCTCAGTGACTCCTAAAACTATACCTACAATAGATTATATCACAGCTACTGAATCGGCTATTAAAAATAACAAACTTTCGTATGCAGAGGCAGATGATCTACGCATTAAAATATCAGCTCTTCTCAGTAGTGCCAAACTTCCTCCGTCCAACATAACATTAGAAGAGAGAAAGGCGTTAACTACTCTACAAAAAGACAAAAATATTACTATTTTGCCAGCAGACAAGGGCAGATGCACAGTGCTGCTCAACACATTGGATTATGAAGACAAAATAAATAGGTTAATCAGTGATTCTAACACGTATGAGCAACTAAAAAGGGACCCTTCCAATAGATACAAGAAAGAAATGATTGACTGTCTCCAAAAGCTAGAGAAAGGAAAACATATAGATAAACAGATGTATTTTAGATTATACCCGGGAGAGGCCACGCCATGTATCTATGGCCTGCCAAAAATACATAAAGAAGGGTTCCCCCTCCGACCCATTGTTTGTAGCATTGACTCCTCTACATACAATGTAGCCAAATATTTAAAAACTATTTTAGCTCCGTTGGTTGGTAACACAGAATACCACGTAGAGAACACCACAGGGTTTGTAGAGAGGATCAAAGACCTCATATTGGAACCTGAGGAAACTTTGGCATCATACGATGTGACTTCTCTCTTTACATCTGTCCCAACCCCAGCAGCAGTCTCAGTGGTGAGGACGAGGCTGCTGGCGGATGTTTCTCTGCATGAAAGAACCAAACTGAAACCGGATCACATCTGCCAATTATTAGAAATCTGCCTTAATACTACGTATTTTCAATTTCGGGAAAAATTTTATAAACAAATCCAGGGTTGTGCTATGGGCTCACCAGTTTCACCCATAGTGGCTAATCTTTACATGGAAGAGATGGAGAAACAGGCCCTCACATCCTTCCCAGGGACAAAACCTAGACACTGGTTTAGATATGTGGACGATACTTTTGTCATAATTAAGAAACAAGAAATTCAATCCTTCACAGATCATCTCAACTCTGTAGACTTCAACATTAAATTTACTCGTGAGGACATTCAAGAGAACCAACTAGCCTTCTTGGATTGTAAAGTAATTATAAAAGAGGACAGAGCGCTAAAAACAGAAGTCTTTAGGAAGGCTACGCACACTGACCAATACTTACTTTTTGACTCTAACCACCCTTTACAACATAAACTAGGAGTTATCAGAACCCTCCAGCATAGGGCTAAACTAATACCAACTAGCACTGAAGGTAGAGAAAAGGAGTCAAAACATATCAGGAGAGCACTCACTAACTGTGGGTACCCTCAGTGGTCATTCAACAAATGTCAGAAAGAAAGAATAGCGAACGAAACCAATAATTCTCAAGATTCTAAAAGGAGAGGAGTAGCAGTACCGTACATTGCAGGAGTTTCTGAAAAATTACAAAGAGTCCTTTGGCAACATAAAATTCCTACTTATTTCAAACCGATAAACACGTTAAGGCAAAAATTAGTGCATCCGTTACTATTGTTATTTTTTTTCTTAAAACAATCTTCTTAACTCAATATGTGAGGGCAGCAGCTTCATATGCCAATGTTACTATTGTTATTTTTTTTTTCTTAAAACAATCTTCTTAACTCAATATGTGAGGGCAGCAGCTTCATATGCCAATCACTCTGTACATTGACACTGCAAATGGACAATTTTTCTTTCCTTTGGAAAAAAGTTTGTTCACAAAGTGATACCTCGACTTACAAACATATCTTCACACAAAATTTTAAAGCTACAAAATGCCTCAACAGGGAAAATATTGATTGCCTCTTATTACGAAAGAAATATCAAAATACGAAGGTAAAAATACATTATAGGCAGCTCAGTTTCCTGAACGCAACATGCTCTGCTCTGTCACTTTCTATTACCGAGCATCATCCTGACTGTGAACTCTTCATTGGCAAAGAGGGACCTCTATCAGATTAGTCTACAGTATGTGTATCGAAAAAGTGATCAACAGTCGGGCAATCGCTCGCTCTGCTGATGTTTACCTTGGACACGTTCAAAAGATTGTTAAAAGCCGACAAATGTAAACATCCGTGAATCATTTCTATTATTAATAATAATAATAATAATAATATGTCTGGCGGCCCGGTAGTCAAGTGGTTAGCACACCGGCTTCACAGTGCAGCGGTCGCCGGTTCGCGTCCCGTTCCGGCCTCCCTGAGTGGAGTTTGCATGTTCTCCCCGGACACTCCAAAAACATGCATGGCAGGCAGATTGACCACTCCAAATTGACTGTTGTATGTCTTTGTGTGCTCTGCGATTGGCTGGCAACCAATTCAGGGTGTCCCCCGCCTCGTGCCCGAAGACAGCTGAGATAGGCTCCAGCAACCCCCGCGACCCTAATGAGGAATAAGCGGTACGGAAAATGAGATGAGATAATATGTCTCCCGGCTGGCCTGGGAACGCCTCGGGATCCGCCAGGACGAGCTAGAAGAAGTGGCTCGGGAGAGGGAAGTCTGGGCTTCCCGACTGAAGCTGCTGCCCTCACGACCCGACCCCGGATAAGTGGCAGAAGATGGATGGATGGCTGGATGGATGAATAATAATAATAATAATAATACATTTAATTTCTAAGCGCCTTTCAAAACTCTCAAGGACACTTTACAGTCACGGGATATGATTTTTTTTTTTTTGTGCGGGTGAGCAGCGGCAGCCATTCGCACCAGCGTTCACTCTACCAGCAGAAAAGTTATGAAAGGAAGAGGAAAGGAAATAAAAAAGTTGAAAAACAAAATACAGAAGCTGCTGGAAAGGCAGCCACTCTTGCAGCGCCATCTTGAATTAAAAAAAAAAAAAAAAAACATTTGTAACCCTGTCTGAGTGGAAATAGTACTTTGTGCCGACACGTCTTGTCGGTATCATGCAGTGGAAAAGGGACGTTAGCGCCAGCTCAATCCGAACAAACAAAAAAAGACCTTATAAGACCTCCGTATAAATACACGTCAATTTTCATCCCGCATCAAAAGCTAATCGAAATCATGGATGAGGAGTTCTTCACTATCACGCTTGGTCCAAATGAACACAACGATAATCTGCTCGACCTTTCAATATGTCTCAACCGCAAAGACAAAAAAGTAAGGAAAAAAATATGATGGCACACCTCAGTGGAGTGCCTGGATGGCCCGTCCTCGGCCATCTGCACCAGCTCGTTGACGGTGTGCAGCAGGTTGTAGCCGTGCTTGCGTAGCAGGCGCTGATTGAGACGGTGGTCTCGGAAGCCCATCTCCAGCAGCATGGCCATGAGGGAGGGGTCTTGGCGCGTCGCCGGGTCCACACCGCGCTGAACGGGACAGTTGGCCCCGGTGAATAGAGCCATATAAGCAGACGCTGCCACTAAGAGGGTCAAAAACTATTGAGGATGCAGTTAAAAGTTATATGACCATAATTTTTCTTCTTGACTCTTTTCTTTATTTTTTTACATTCTGCACAACTTTCATTGACTGTGTAATCTAATTGTATATTTGTGGCTTATTTTGATGCATTTTATGGTTGACAAAACATTTATGTCAGAAGAGCATGGAACGAATTGGGTCATTAGCCTGGAAAAGGTGCCTTTACTTACAATCTTTTCTAATCAACCAATTAATTTTGTAAGAGGAGAAACCGCTGTACAACTCACTGTTGCGCCAATTTTGGATTATTTTGAGAACCAAATCGCCAGACCTAGCCAAATCATCAAAACTCTCAGAGATTGGATTGTATTAGCCTCTATTAGTCTCGCAGTAAAGAAATGTACATATTACAGCAAAGTTGTGAGAGTAAAAGGAAAGGAAAGGAAGAAGTAGAAAAACAAAAACAAGAGCTGCTGTATAGGCAGCCACTCTCGCGGTGCCATTTCGAAGTTAAAAAAAGGTATTTTCCTTTCGGCTTTTCCCTTCCTCCATCTTCATAATAATAATAGTAACAATAATAATAATAATACATTTTATTTCAAGCGCCTTTCAAAGCTCTCAAGGACAGTTTACAGTCACAGACAATGTTCCCTCTAATTTTTTATGTGTCGAGCAGACACACAAGCTCACTGAGCACATTGAGGACCACTGAGCAACATCAGATGTGTACTAGTGATGTGTCGTTCGCAAACGAGCCAGTTCTTAGAGCCGGATCTCTGAAGTGAACGAAGAGAGCCGGTTCCTAACAAGGCGCCAGGGAGCCGACTTTTTGTGTCCTCTATTCCCCGCCCCCAGTCTTCGGTCAAAGACGCACGTGATTGGTCGATATCCATGGTAGAGGAGGGAGGGCAGAATTACAGACACTCGCAGCTGTGAGAAGGAGATGGGGGAGGGGGGTCGGGGTAGACAGGTGGACAAATGTTATCACATTATGTTGTTATTATTATTAAATTATTACATTTTTTACTAGTTGGTATGATAGCATTATTAATATGAAAAGCAAATTAGTGACAGCTGATCATCAAACCAGAGTCACCACAGGGAAAGTGAAAGTTCGTGGATGCTCTCTGTGCACATATAAATCAACCCATATAAATAAAATTATTTGATATACTGTATTTTTTTTACATGAGTAATTTGTTTTTCACGTAATTTTACATGATTTTTGGTAGTTAATTAATTAAAGGAAAAAAAAAACAAAGAAACTGGGAGGCGGATCTTTTTAGTGAGCCGAGCCAAAAGAGCCGGAATTCCCATCACTAATGCGTCCGCTGTGGCCACACGCCAGTTTCACGCCAGTATCACGGCTCGTATGGGCAGGGCACATTCGCGCCGGTCTGCTCCGATTGGCTGCGTAACGTACATGAACTGTACGACATTATTGGATGGACACCTGTCACTCATTGACTTACATTGCAAAATGTGCGCTGCATAGATGTTCTTGTGCGCTGAGTATGCGCGAGCAGTGCGCGATACTTATAGGGGACATTGGTCACAGACAAGCATAGATACAATAATAAATAAAATACAATTATAAATAGAATACAATAAATAGAATACAATTATAAATAGAAACAAGAGGTAGAGCTACACAGAAAATGCAGCTTTAAATATGTGGGTTTTGAGATGGGATTTGAAGGTGGTAAATAACAAATAATGTGACACAACACAATAGACACAGACAGTTATTTAATCTTAAGCACTTTCTGCCCCCTCTTTCTTGTACGAAGCAGCTCACACAAATCCACGTGTGAAGTCACGCAAAGTATTAAGAAGGTATCAGCGACATGTCGTAGTTTTCAACAATTTATAAATTTGGGTGTAGCACCTCAAACAGCAGGGTTAGGCTCCAGCACACCCGCAACCCATGTGAGGATCAGCACTTCCGATAATGGATGCATAGTGTTCTAGTTAAATGGGGACTCACTCGCTCTGCTTTGTTGATATTCAGTCATTTTTATTTTTCGGGTATTTTATTGTTTTATTGTTTTTCAAGGCAGCGGTTGAACCAGAGAAATTTCAGCCTTCCCCATAGGCCTGTCTGTTTCAAAAGTGTGAAACCCTTATTTGTCCTGGGCCCAATATTTTTGATGGCTTCCTTTGGCCTGTTATGACTGTGAACTCGAATAAACGTATGATCGGCTTTTACGACATAGACAGAAGAAATTGATGAGCCAAACTACTTTTGAAATCAAATGCCAGTAAACATGGCTTGTTCAAATATAATAATAATAATAATAATAATACATTTCATTTATAAGCACCTTTCAAAACTCAGTCACAGGATAAGTTTTTCTGTGGGTGAGCAGCGGCAGCCACATCCACTAGCGTTCACTCAACACGGAAGTAAGTCAAATAGATGGAAAGCAACCTAGCTTGCTAATAGATAGCTAGCCAGCTAGATAGCTGGATAGCTAATAGATAGAGATCTATTACCGTATTTTCACGACCAAACGGCGCACCGTGTGAAAAGGCGTAGTCTCATTTATGTGTGCCATTTCTGTATTTAACACACACATTGGGCGCACCGGATGAAGGGACGCAAGTTTTATGTACCGGTACATATCCTCTACTGCCATACGTACGTCCGCCTCACAACAACACACAGGCATACAAGTATGCGTATTTAAAAAAACAGATCGGGAGCAAAACTGAGTTTGGTAGTGCTTTATTTATTAATTACAAAGGAATAACATTTTGTAATCATCACTCAATATGCGTCGGCATGGTAAAAAGGAGCACATTACCGCTACCGACTTTTCCGAAAGCTCAAATCACCGTGCTAGCAGACACGTTAGCCCAAGCATCCACAATCCATTGGCAAACTGTGGCATAAAATCCAGCCCTTTTCGTTTGCCGTAAGAATGACGCCTGCTGGAAATGTCTCTTTAGGCAAAGTCTTTCTTTTAAAAAATCACAATCGCCGGGAGTTTCTCTCCGTTAGCATGGCAGCCTTTTCGCCAGCTTTTCAGAATAATTCGCCGGCCGTCGCTACAGTAGTCCCGGTCCGCATGGAAAAATCGCACAGTTTCATAAAACGCCAGCACCAAGACGGACTTCCTTGGAAATGTTACATTTTCATTTCCTCCGATAGCGTTACTGCTCTGAGTGGGATGGTGACAGTCGAAAAGCTCCTTCCGCTCGCTCTTAGCTCGCCGATCCATTGCTCGAATCTTTCATTCAACTCCGGACCTTGCCTTATGTCCGCGTATTATGTCACGGCGGGTCCATTCCCATGTTCCTCGGCGTAACTGATAGCCTTCAGTTTAAACTGAGCTTCATAACCATATCTCTGTGCCATTTTCAGGGTTGTTAAAACAGCAATGTTCTGCATAAAGCACATACCTGATCGTTTATACACAAATCACCCCTCCCCCCCACACACACACACACACACATGTTCTCTCCCACGTCCTCCTCATGGTGGTCTCTAATACGTCCGTACTACAGGGCGCACCGCACATTTTGAAAAAAATCTGAGAGGTTTATATGCGCCTTATGGTCTTGAAAATACGGTACATTTGTTTGAGGATTGATCAGGAAAAAAAACAGCCAAATAGAATGATCCGGCAGGCTGGATTCAGTACCTCTTGAATTGGACATCTGTCATTTACTTGATTCGATATGCGAGTGAGGGATCCGGTAATCTTGATAACATCCATCCATTTTCCGTACTGCTTATTCCTCATTAGGGTCGTGGGGGGTGCTGGAGCCTATCCCAGCTGTCTTCGGTCACAAGGCGGGGGACACCGTGAATTGGTTGCCAGCACACACAGACGTACAACAGTCACACTCACACCTAGGGACAATTTGAAGTGGTCAATCTGTGTGTTGAAGTGTGAGAGGAAACCGGAGGACCCTGAGAAAACCCAAGCGGGCTCGAGGAGAACATGCAAACTTCACACAGGGAGGCCGGACCGGGACACGAAGCGGCGACCTCTGCACTGTGAAGCCGGTGTGCCCATCTTGATAACATGATTTTTCCTTTTTTTCTGTGCTAACAGATAGCACCGCGCTCAGTTTTGATCCAAAGACAGCACACAAACGCATCATACTAACGGAGAACTTCAAAAGGGCATCTGTACCAAGGCAACCTAATCCCGCGGTGAGCGACGACTGCCCCGAACGCTTCTCCGCCTGCACTCAGGTGCTCACCTCTGAGGGTTTCTCTCGCGGCCGCCATTATTGGGAAGTTCGGCTCAATAACAACAACTTCATCGGCATTGGTTTGGCGTACGGGAGTATTGAACGCAAAGGTCCGACTAGTCGACTTGGCCGCAATGCGCAGTCGTGGTGCGTGGAGTGGTTTAACGTCAAGCTGTCTGCTTGGCACGACAGCAACGAGATTGTAGTCATGAATACCCAACCCAAGCGTGTTGGTGTGTTGTTAGATTGGGATTCAGGCTCTGTTACGTTTTACAACGTGGCAGATAGAGTCTATCCATTCTACTCTTTTGTGTTTCCGTTCACTGAGGCGGTGTATCCAGCTTTCTGGATTTTCTCCTCTGAGTCATCGATCACACTGTGCCAACCGCAGGCTTGAGGAACGTATCGACGTTTGTGTTCAGGCAACATTGGAAACATCGTTTATTTTCTCACACAGTTTTATTTTCTCGGACCTCCGTTTTATTATACATCCGGTCAATGACGTCACATCCGCCGGTCATAACAAAAGCTCTCCCAAAACAGTGAGGCTTTCTCTTGTTGCCCCTACCATGGGCCAGTTCCATTATGTGCCGTCCCAAAGACTAAAAAATCTTTTTGTTCTTGCTTTTGATTCCTGCTTGATTAATAAATGACTCTATCAATTTGTTTCAGTCAAACATGCTTCATGGTCTCACATGCCATCATTGTAGTGGCGATTAAAAAAAAGTAAATGCAGTGATACCTCGGTTTACGAACCCCTTGGCTTACGAACTTTTCGGTTTACGAACGTTACATTTATGAACATTTTAACTTGGCATATGAAAATTTTTCGGACACGGAGCTGCCTCAATGAGTGATGTGTCGTTCGCTAACGAGCCCGTACTTGTAACAACAAAATGGCAGCCGACTGTTTTTGTCCTCTATTCCTCGCCCCGTCTTCGGTTAAAGCCACGTGATTGGTCAAAAACGCAGCAGTGACGGGGTTGGTTTAAACATTAAAGAGACAGGCAGACGACAGTGAGAGAGTTTCAACTTTGATAGTTCAAAGGCAGAGTGTAGACTGCAAGGTTAAAATATCCCATCAATCAGGCTCCACAAACAACTCATACAAGCCATCTGTGCACTTGATGCAAAAAGATATCAACCCAGCTAAACACACACACAATTGGATTGGATTGGATATGCCTTTATTAGTCTCACAGTGGAGAAATTTACATTTCACAGCAGCAAAGTGATGAAACGAATGAAAGAAGTAAAAAGAACAAAAAAAACTAAATATGACAAATAATATGACAGCATAGAGACAATATGACAAAACAAAGACACAGAGACATTCATTCTTCAGGACTTGCTGTACATGCATTCTGTATTGTACAATTGATGAGGAACTTGATACAATTATCACAGAAAGCACCTGCAAGGGATCATTCCTCAAGATGGTGAAAGAAGAAGGTTACATTCCTCATCAAATGTTTAATGCTGATGAAATCGGCCGCTCCATTCCATTAAGCCATCAACGACCATCACAAAGGTAAATAAAACGACTTGATTATACAGTACAGTTTATTTCTTTAATTATAATGCCATAGCACATTTATTATACATAAAATAAGTTATATTATGTGTAGTTTTAAGGCTGAGAAAATTAGAAAGTAGAAAATTGTTTTATGGGGACCTGTGATGAACGGATTATTCTCATTTTAATGGTTTCCTATGGGAAATTAATTTTGGGATACACACTTTTTGCCTGTCACACTGTCTGGAAACCAATTAAGTTCGTAAGCCAAGGTATCACTAGTGTGCCATGGCAATGATTTGGAAAAAATTAATTGAAGTTGCCAAATTTGTGGTTGAATGGCCATAGAGAAGCATTGTTCATTCCTCTTGGTGCTCCAATAATTGTGACGTGATTTTTAAAGATGTTCTCTTGACATTTGTGCCCCACCCTCAGAAGTAAAATTAGATTTTTTTTTCTATCGTATGATCACTTTGTTGTTTTGTTTTATCTACATTGAATCATTTTACAAATGATTTTCAAAGTTATGTAGCTGGCCGAAATGTTCATTAAACATGTTCGCCAGATCATCATGTGTCAACACTGGACTACTGGATGAGGACATACACACACTGCCACGCTAAATGGTATGCATAATTGTGTTGATCCTGAAAAAACATCATTCCCAGGCATTATGAAATAATACTACAGAGTGAAATTCCATTTTACATGTGAAAGCCGCAGTACTGGAGGGGTCATTATAATGAAACAAAATATACTTTGGAGAAGTGGATTAGAGAGTGCGTCAGACAGTGAGCTTGTACGTGACCTTCAAATGCATGCACAATGCTAGAATGAAGAATTAATTTCTCCTCCAAACTTGCGAGCGTGATGAACGTTGGTCCGGTGTATCAGCAGGTTAATTTTACTATATATATATATATGAAGGTTTCGGACGTTTCGCCTCCTATCCAAGAGGCTTCGTCAGCGAACTAAAGTCTGACTGGTCGTATCGGCCCCATTTATATATCTCTAATGTCCAGACATGGTGGCGCCGGACACAGCTATGATAGGTCCCTACTCTCAGGTTGGGGGGGCAGAGGACCCCTCCCTGTGGCCCCACTGAAACGTCCGAAACCTTCACATTTGTACAGATGACGGCTGAAGAAACCTTCTCATCGATGGACCACTCCTGTACGACTGAAAGCTTACACAGACGTATATATATATAAAATCCCCGCCTCGCCCCTCATGGGTGGTGTCTGTCCCCCTTTTTTTTTAGCTCGAGTCGTCTACCAGAGGCCAGGAAGCACAGGATCGTTGCTCGGTCATTCTGTACTACCTTGGGAGGTGTTTCCCATTTTGACCTTGGGGTTTCCAGTCCATACTGCGCACAGATGTTTCGGTGGACTATGCCAGCCACCCGGTTATGGCGCTCCATGTAGGCTTTCCCTGCCAGCATCTTACACCCTGCAGTTATGTGTTGGATTGTCTCAGGTGCCTCTTTGCACAACCTACACCTTGGGTCTTGTCTGGTGTGGTATATCCCTGCCTCTATGGCTCTGGTGTTCAGGGCCTGCTCTTGGGCAGCCAGGATGAGTGCCTCTGTGCTGTCATTTAGGCCAGCCCTCTCTAGCCACTGATAGGACTTTTCGAGATCAGCCACTTCTGCTATGGTTCGGTGGTACATCCCGTGTAGGGGCTTTTCTTCCCATGATTGTCCCTCATCCTCTGTTCCCCATTGACTGAGACATTCTCTGAGTACATCATCCGTTGGAGCCTTCTCTTTGATGTATTCATGGAGCTTGGATGTTTCATCCTGGACAGTGGCTCTCACACTCACTAGTCCCCGGCCTCCTTCCTTACGGCTTGTGTACAGTCTCAGGGTGCTGGACTTGGGATGGAACCCTCCGTGCATGGTGAGGAGTTTTCGGGTCTTAACATCCGTGGTCTGAATCTCTTCCTTTGGCCACCTTATTATTCCTTCAGGGTATCTGATCACTGGCAGGGCATAGCTGTTTATTGCCCGGGTCTTGTTCTTGCCATTGAGCTGGCTTCTGAGGACTTGCCTCACCCGCTGGAGGTATTTAGTCGTAGCCGCTTTCCTTGTTGCTAGTTCGATGTTGCCATTGGCCTGTGGTATACCGAGGTACTTGTAGCTGTTTTCAATGTCTGCTATTGTTCCTTCAGGGAGTGAGACCCCTTCAGTGTGGACCACCTTGCCCCTCTTAGTCACCATCCGACTACATTTTTCCAGCCCGAATGACATTCCGATATCACTGCTGTAGATCCAGGTTGTGTGGATCAGGGAGTCTATGTCCCTTTCGCTCTTAGCATACAGCTTTTTGTCATCCATGTAGAGGAGGTGACTGATCGTAGCTCCATTTCTGAGGCGGTATCCATAGCCTGTCTTGGCGATTATCTGGCTGAGGGTATGCAGAATAGCAGTGGGGAGAGTGCATCACCTTGATATATGCCACATTTGATGGACACTTGCGTTAGTGGCTTGCCATTGGCTTCAAGTGTGGTTTTCCACATCCTCATCGAGTTTGCAACGAGGGCTCTCAGGGTCCCGTTGACCTTATACAACTCCAAGCATTCAGTGATCCATGTGTGTGGCATCGAGTCATATGCTTTCTTGTAATCAATCCAGGCTGTGCACAGGTTGGTATGTCGGGACCTGCAGTCTTGAGTCTTGAGACTGTTCTGTCAACCAGCTGCTGATGTTTGGCACCTCTAGTATCTCTACTAATGCCTTTCTGTGCTTTGCTCATGTATTGATCCATGTGTCCACTTATCTTAGCCACAATGATGCCTGACATGAGCTTCCATGTTGTGGAGAGACAGGTTATTGGCCGATAGTTGGAAGGAACTGCACCCTTTGAGGAATTCTTCATTATCAGGATTGTTCGCCCTTCGGTTAGCCATCCTGGGTGAGTCCCATCCATCAGCAACTGGTTCATTTGTGCTGCTAGGCGTTCGTGGAGAGCTGTGAGTTTCTTTAGCCAGTAGGTGTGGACCATATCCGGGCCTGGTGCCGTCCAGTTTTTCATACCTGAGACTCTTCCTTGTATATCTGCCGCTGTGATGGTAACTGGGTTCTGTTCAGAGTCACCAGCCATTGTGCACTGCTGTTATGTGCGACTTCCTTCTCCCATATGCCTTTCCAGTATCTTTCAGTTTCCAGCCTTGGAGGGTCTGCTCTGCTGTTAGAACCCTGCCACTGAGTGTACACTTTCGCAGGTTGTGTTGCGAACAGCCTGTTTATTCTTCTGGCCTCATTCTCTTTCGTGTACCTCTTGAGGCGACTGGACAAGGCCTGGAGCCTTTGTTTGGCAGTTTCGAGTGCTTCAGGTATGGTTATCTGCATGTACCTCTTAGGTATTGGCCTTTTATTCACACCTCTCTGGATCTCCGTCAATTGACTCACATCTTTCCGAGCTGCCTTGATCTTGGCCTCCAACCGTCTTTTCCACGGTGGGTAATGAATCTCGTGGCTCTCATGTTTGCACTTGTAGCCAAGCATCTCTAGGATCACTGATGCTGAGGTGTATATCAGCTCATTGGTTTCCGTGATCGTTCCGGTCCGATCGTTCCGGTCCGATCGTTCTCAGTGCTGCATTCACAGTTTCCATGAGACTTTCAGGTGGTATTTCACATAGCCGTTGTAATCAGTGTCTTCGTTGCCCAGTTTTCATTCTTGCCATGATCTTATCTCTCAGGTCAGTTGCTGCCTCGCTCAGCATTTCATTCATTGGGGCTGGCTTCCCAATCTCATCATTCATTGGGGCTTGCCTCCCAATCTCTGGTTGAACCTCTTCCTCTGATGTGGCAGCCTGGGGCCCTTCACCTCGGAATTTGTGTTGTACCTCATCAATCTGAAGTTGTGATAGCAATTGCCGTTTGTGGATATTGGAACACTGAGCTACTAGTTGTTTCGTGGTCAACCATGACTGTGGGTTTCGAAGTAACCATTCAGCCCCCATTTTCCGCATGTAACCCCTCTGACTAGGGTTGCTTGAGTAGTAGCATTCCAACAGAGCCATGTTATCGCATCTCGTCCATCTCCGCTTTGTTCCAGTAGCCCATTTTTCATCAGGGTGCTCTGGTTCCCCAGCACCTGACGCAGACCTTGTTTGGCCGGGCGACGTCTGAGCCGGCATGTCATTCCATTTATTGTCTCTCATCATTTTATGAGGTAGGCATTAGCGTGAAGGGTCTTGCCCAAGGACCCACACTGGATGATGTCATTGTGCTCATTTTCTCGGCCACAAGTGGGATTCGAACCCTAGTCTCCCATATGTCAAACCGATGCCTTAGCAACTGAGCTATCCATACATACACATGAGACATGAAAATACAGTTCGCTACTCTACAGTGTGTAAGAAATTAAAACCGTTGTGTTTGGAAACAAAACAATTGTCATTTTGTTAAATTGCCATATTTTTGTTTCGTTAAACCCTTTCCAGCATATGGCAATGCAACATGTGTGTGGCACGAGTAACCACCGTAATTATCCATGCATGTCTACCAAAGTTGAGGACTTTGAATCAGGTTACCCTGCCTGATTGAGTGTGATAATCGACTATGTGAACCAAGTGATGTGACCTTCCGGGATTCATGGCTCATCTTTTATGCTACGTGAACAATACAAATCAGTCTCTTGCATTGTTATTTGATGATTTTCTTTTTTGGAAATTCTAAAAATGTGAATGGAAATGATTTGGACTTGTTACAATTCTTGGTTGTAAGACTTTTAAAATCTCACGTTGTATGATTGCAAATTATGAGAATTTTCCTTTAATTGAGGTTGATCATAATTTGTTTCAAATAAACAGTTTCATGATTACTGTTTGTGATTGATTTGTCACAGTGCGAGGATGGAGGAGCCCAAAAAGCAGGCAAGGAGGGGCAAGGGTGAGCTTGACAAAATGATTTAATCAAACACTGAGAAAACTAAATTCAACTTAAGCAAATACCTGAAAACGACAAGAATTCAAAGTGACAACAAAACCCATGGCATAGGCAAAACATATGGCGGGCTAAACACAACAAACCAGTGAAACAGAGATAGAAACAGCAACTGTGACCTGACAGAGTGGTCAAGCTGGGATTCCTTTTAACAGAAAACCTACAAATGACATGATGACCAACAGGTGTGCCTCTATAGGAGCTGTAGAGAGCCACCTGTTGTTCCCAAACAGATCAACCGTGACATTCTTTACTGATAAAAGATAGTTTATGCACTTAATCATAAACTGTCTGACATTCTGAAACGTTGCAGAACAGATTTCTTGAAGATGACAATGTCACAAAATCTCAATTTGAAAACTGCTATGCCCCATTCTATTCAAATGAACCTCATATTTTTCATTTCCCATCGCACAGCAGGTGACAACAATCCAACTTTAATATGAAAATATGGAAAATAATCCAAATCAATAAACATCGCCTAATTTACATTCAAGCCAGTCTGACAACAACATCCAAAATAACACCTTCACAGAGCATTCTGACTGTTCTGAAATTAAAAATATCCATTCACAACCAAAGCTGTCCCGACACTTGCATTTTTAGTTGTTTTGTAAACAGAGGCAAAACTTGCTTTTTTCCTATCTGCAGGTCAGTTTCAAACGCAAACAGAATCAGACACAATTTTATCGACAAAAGAAACATCTGTTAATACTTTAGGCGTCTATATGTAAAACATCATGGTTAAAATTTGAATAACAAAAAAAAAAATCTGTATGAGCTCAAGCGAATCAAATTTGATAAACAATATGACAACCATACATTTTGTCTAAAAATATTTTAGACAAACTTTGCTTCAAAATTGGAAAGCACACGGTCGAGTAGGGAGATTCTGAATAATCAGTCCAATCACATTCATAGTCAGGGGCTCTTCATCAAATAAAAAAATACCCCTACCAGGCAAGCAGCTATGAGTCAGTGTCGCAAGCATTTTTGTGTTTTCATTGTGGCGCTTCAGACTGTGAACTAAACTCAAGTGCCCAATGTTGTCGTTTGACGCTGTGTCGTTGAAACCCGAGAAGTCCACATTTCCATCAACTTTTTTTCTTGTTTGCTTGAGATTCTTAGGTTGTGGGGTGAAGACAAAAACATGGCTAAAAACCTGCCACAAACACAAAACTTGTAAAAAAAAAAATCAGTGCGACGGAACAAATACGAGTAAACAGAGGCCTAAGTCAAACTAGGTGGTTCTTACACAAATTGGCATTCAGCAACAGCAAAAAAATCATATCAAGAAAGTTTTAAAAGCAAACAAGGTGCACAATAATGAAAGCGGCGTTGATTGACGATGGAGGCTGGCGGCTATTATTTAAAATATACTGGAGGCTATTATTTAAAATATACCCGAAGTGACAGGAAAATAAAACATCTCAATTAAATATGTCACTAATATGAAGCAAATGTTGACTTTAATACAGCTAGGAACATAAACCAAGAGTCCTTGGGAAAGACGCTACTGGATCAAAATTAAAGTTATTACTTTTTCTCCATTTGGCCATTTTGCCGGCAGTGATTGTTGTGTAAAATGGGCCACATAAACAACGCAAATAATCCAAACAACTTTTTAGGTGTTTCCTGTTGCCACGTTAGAGCTCTCCAATACACAGAGATGTAAAATGGCAACAAGTCTCGAATCAAAGAACATAAATCAACATTTAGTTAGCAATAAGGATGCCATATTAGAAAGTGCATGTGTGAAAGCAATCTTTGACATGCACCCTCACCTGACTTCACAGTCTTAAAAATAAAATAAACAAACATTTTAAGTACAGTAAAGTCTCGTTATATCGATATCGGATATATCGATAGTCCCGGTTATATCGATACTATTTCTATGCACGCACGGAGAAAATTACATGCAAACAGGGTCGGATATATCGATAGTCCCGGTTATATCGATATTTTTTCGGACTCCCTTGAATATCGATATAACGAGACTTTACTGTATATTTAATCTGTTGATCATTTGTTATTTCCATTTTGGATTTTTTGGGGGGATTCAACACAAAAATGACATCCAAATCTATTTTAGTCAAGTGTCACTGATGTGACACCATTAGCTTGGGCGTCAGACCTTCACTGACTACTTTGGACGATAAAGTGATTTCAACCACTTTTATATTCACATCTTAGTGGTGAAAAGTGACGTGTGTTACATTCCACTTCACAACACTTTTACATTCATAAAAGGAAATACGGGAGACCCTGAATTGAGTGGAGGTGAAATTCCTCCACCACTGGCAAGAAGGCTGCCTGGCCATCGAGGACAGCACCCCCCTCTCTCAAGTGGCCATGTCAGCGCGCATATTCCTTGGAATTGGTAGTGTCAAATTACATGCTCGAGCTAGCTGCTTATTCTTAACTAGCTTGCAGTGTACTGGAGTTACAATACAGTGATACCTCAGCTCACAAACTTAATTGGTTTCCAGAAAGTGTGGGTAAGGCGACGAGTTCGTCTGCCGAACATTTATTTCCCATAAGAAACCATTAAAAATGAGAATAATCCGTTTCCAGGTCCCCACAAAACATAATTTTGTCCATGCAACTGAAAATGTTGAAGCATGTTTGTTTTTGGATCTTAAGATATAATTTGTTTGAACGTTTCAATGCTTCAGCCTTGGTTTCATCATTTCCAATTTTGTTAATTAAATAGTTTTTGTTTGTATGTTTCTTTTTTTAAGGGGAGGGGGTTTCCATTTCAATTGATAATTATAAATGGAGAGAACCGATGAAGCACATACATATTACAAGTGATGAGAGTACAGTGATACCTTGGCTTGCGAACTTAATTGGTTCCCAGAAAGTGTGTGTAAGGCGATAAATGTGTATTCCAAAAATTACCCATAGGAAATCATTGAAATGAGAATAATCCATTCCCAGGTCTCCGTAACACATAATTTTCAACTAAATACGCCTTAAAACTACACACAATATACCTTATTTTATGTATAATAAATGTGCTATGGTATTGCAATTAAATAAACTGTATTGTATAATAAAGTCGTTTTATTTACCTTTGTGATGGTCGGTGGCTTGATGGAATGGATAGCTTTTTGCATAAAGTGTCTCAAGGAGCTCTGGGTTGTACATCTTAGAAGTTTTGATATTGCAACAGCAACAGATGCAGGCATACACACTAGAAACCTCATTAATAGCTGGTTCCCTTGCTTGTACGTTCTCTTGAAATTGCACAGTTGGCCTGTGCGGGTTATTTGTGGAGCCTGATTTATGGGTTATTTTAACCTTGCAGGCTACACTTTGCCTTTGAACTGTCAATAAAGTTGAAATAAGTCCAAATTTCACTGTGTTTTCTATCCATTTTCTCACCATTTCACTTTAGTTGTTTTTTTTTTACTTTAGGTTTTTTTTTTCAAGCTCTGTCGTCTCCCTTTCGTGTATGTGTGTTTCTGTTTCTGTAACCCCTCCCCCGTTGCGTGTGTCCCCTCCCTTCTCTACCATGGATCTTGACCAATCACATGCGGCTTTAACCGAAGACAGGGAGCGGGGAATAGAGGGGAAAAAAAGCCAGCTGCCATTTCAGGAACTCCAAGAACTGTCTCGTTTGCGAACGACACATCACTCATTGTGGCGCCACGTGTGTTTCCTGAAAAAGAGTTTGTATGCCAAGATTATATTCTCGCGAATTTATCGTTCGTAAAGCGAAAGGTTCGTTAGCTAAAGCGTTCGTAAGCCGAGGTATAACTGTAATTGAAACATCTGCAGGATGGGGGATGAGTTAAGCACGAGCAGTCGCTGCCCCGGAGGGTCTGGGGGAGTCCTGAGGGGTGGGACTCTCGGGTTCAGAGGCGCTTGAGTCGCCTTCGTCATCATCGTCCGTCTGCTCTGAACTGTGATACAGCATGAGAGCTTGCGTCTTATGGGTGATGGTGATGGTGCATGGGCCTTGCGCCCACGGCTCGCCGTCCACTTGCATCGGCATCGTGGAGCTCTTCAGGACCAGCTGGATAGGAAAAAGTTACCAGGTTAACTCATTCTTTTACAACAACAAATGAATTCATCCATTAGAAACAGTTGACCTAAGGTCTGATACATTTGCTTGCTTTTTATACTGCAAGCATTTGAGCAGTGGCCAGACCATCAGGAGAGAGTAGACTCTTAGAGACTCTTCTTGAGAATTCCCTCTGTTTGCCAACTGCTTGAATTAAGGGATGTGTTGTTTTCCTCTTATTGCAACCAGGAGCCAGTCACCAGTCTTTTAGTTAGACAATCTGAGGCATATGTTTCAAGAGAGACATTCACACAGTATGTAACTTGTGCCACCAGAGACAACAACATATTGGACCTATTTTCTTCAAACGCCAAGAACGCATACAAACCCTCCCCCCTCTCGGAAGAACAGACCACAATATGGTTCATCTCCAGCCTGTGTACAAACCCCTTGTCCAGAGGCAACCAGCTGTGACCCGCACGATCAGAAGATGGTCCACAGAAGCTGAAGAAGCTCTGCGGGACTGTTTTGACTCAACCAGATGGGAGCTCTTTACTGAGATTCATGGGGAGGACATTGACTCACTCACCAACACCATGACAGACTACATAAACTTTTGTGAACAAAACACCGTACCCACCAGGACTGTGCTGTGTTTTGCCAACAACAAACCATGGATTAATCCCGACATAAAAGTCCTCCTGAAGGAAAAGAAAAGGGCTTTTGTGTCGGGCAACAGAGAGGAACTGAAGGCTGTGCAGATCCAACTGAGGAGGAGGATCAGAGAGGGGAAGAAGGTCTACAGGATGAAAATGGAGGAGCAGCTGCAAGCCAGGAATGTCGCTGGTGTCTGGAAGGGCCTGAAAAACATCTCAGGCCACAAAAGCCCAGTGACATTGACCAGCTTTCCACAACCAACAACTGCCCTCCCAACCGTTGCCACACCCTCAGCCGCGCCACTCTGCCTCCTGGTTCCTGCCTGTCTGTCACAACTGCGCAGGTGAGGAACCAACTGAGGAGGATGCAGGTGAGGAAGGCAGCAGGTCCGGATGACATCAGTTCCCGACTCAAGACCTGCTCCGACCAGCTGTGTGACATTGTCCAGCACTTGTTCAACCTGAGCCTGAAGCTGGGCAGAGTTCCACAGCTGTGGAAAACGTCATGCCTGGTCCCAGTGCCCAAGATCGCCAACCCAAAGGAGTTCAACAGCTACAGACCGGTGGCGCTGACGTCTCACCTGATGAAGACGCTGGAGAGACTCGTCCTCGCCCACCTGCGACCGCTGGCAAGCTCATCACTGGACCCGCTACAGTTTGCCTACCAGCCCAGCATCGGTGTGGAGGACGCCATCATCAACCTCCTCCATACGGCGTTGCTGCACCTGGAGAATGCTGGGAGCACGGTGAGGCTCACGTTCTTCGATTTCTCCAGTGCCTTCAACACCATCCAGCCAAATCTACTGGGGGACAAGCTGCGGCATGCCGGAGTCGACCATCACCTCACATCCTGGATTACAGATTACCTCACAAACAGGCCACAGTACGTGAGGGTAAAGAACTGTGAGTCGGACAGGCTTCTCTGCAGCACCGGAGCGCCGCAGGGAACAGTCCTGGCTCCATTCCTCTTCACCCTCTACACCTCGGACTTCAACTACAACACCCCAACCTGCCACCTTCAGAAGTTGTCTGACGACTCAGCTATTGTCGGCCTCATTACAGAGGAAGACGATAGGGAGTACAGGGGACTGACAAAGGACTTTGTGGACTGGTGCCAGCAGAATCACCTCCAGATCAACACCGGGAAAACCAAAGAGCTGGTAGTGGATTTCTGCAGGAAACAATCCTCACCTGCACCGTTGAACATCCAGGGTTCGGACATTGAGAGGGTGACCTCCTACAAGTACCTGGGTGTTACGCTCAACAATAAACTGGACTGGACAACAAACACGGATGCCCTAATCAAAAAGGGACGGAGTCGCCTCTTCCTACTCAGGAAACTGAGGTCTTTTGGAGTTCAGGGGTCACTCCTAAAGACTTTCTATGACTCTGTGGTGGCATCAGCCATCCACTATGGCATTGTCTGCTGGTCAGGCAGCATCACCACCCGGGACAGAAAAAGACTGGAGCGCCTTGTCAAGCGGGCCAGTTCTGTCGTGGGCTGCTCGCTGGACTCTCTGGAGGAGGTGGGCAACAGACGAACGCTAGCTAAACTAAAAGCTATGATGGACAGCCCCTCCCACCCCCTCCTGCCCACCCTGACAGCACTGGGTAGCTCCTTTAGCCAGAGACTATTACACCCGCGCTGCAAGGAGAGGTACCGCCGCTCGTTTCTACCGACTGCTGTCAGGCTTCACAATTCTCAATGATCACATGTGAAAAAAAGCAACAAAAAAACTGGACACTTGTAAATATGGGTTGTTGCAATATATCAAAATGCATTTCTTGATTCTGCACTATGTACAGTTTGTTCACATTTACATTTGCACAGTATACAGTTGACATTTTTATTTTGTTATGCTTCGAATATCTTGTTTTCTACCCTTTCACCCCACCCCCATCCTTTTTCAATTGCTGCTGTGGACTGCAAATTTCCCCATTGTGGGACGAATAAAGGTATTCTGATTCTGATTCTGATTCATCTATATCACACAGCGTGTGTGATATAGATGCATGGAAATTAAAAAAAGTACAACTGCCATCTTTGAAATATGGCAAGGTCATATCATGAATAGCCTCGAATGGTCAATGAGCTATCGTGTTTTGGTGGGGTCACTCCAGTGCAGATGTCGGGAACCTTTTTGACTAAGAGAGCCATAAAAGCAAAATATTTAGAAATGTTTTTCAGTGAGAGCCACACGCACGCACGGCCACTTTTCAACAAAATGTCAGAATGTATTATTTAAAATAACTGTGATAGTACTCACCATTAACATGAATGCTTTTCCGTTCCTCATAATTGGTAAAAAAAAAAAAAATCCAGCCAAATGATCAGAATGAAAGTCAACTTACCGGATCCATTTGCAGTTACTTCTAGCTAGCCTGCACAATGCTCATTAGCTTGCACACCTGCTTTCTGCTGTCTCTCGCAGTATATTGATGCTGACGTTAGCATGGGGCTTGTCAAAGTGCCACTGACATTTGACTGTTTCATCGATGGTATTGTTTCATTGCAAATTAGAATCAAAACCTTTTCTCTCAACAAAGGCGAATCCTGTGGTCCATTCCAACCTGAAGTAGTGTACGATACTCGTCATTTTTTTTTACTTGTCGGGTTTATTTCAAAGGGGCTGACCTGTTTCAAAAAAACGGCCAGTATCATCCAATCAAAATTGCGCTTTCTGCCAACCGAGGTCAGTATCATCCAATCAAAAATATGCTTTCCGCCAACTGCAGCCCAAACAAGAAATAAACAGTGAAAAAGCGAGAATATGTAGCCAGATGCAATCATCAAAAGAGCCATATATGGCTCGCGACCCATAGGTTCCCGATACCTGCTCTAGTGCTTGAATTTCACTCAGAGATTCTTTTGCGATGGTTATGGTTGCTTTTGCAAAACCGTTCCTCAATGTTAAATTAGCCCTTCGTGCAATCAAAAATCAATCCAGGATATGGAAAAATACTGAAGTCACTGTTTTGCTCTATGATCGTTCACACGAGAAGCAAATTCATCGCCTGATTTTGGGGAAAGCGGGTGAATTTCCTGAACCGTAGAGCTATTCTACCGCTGATGAGTACAAAACAGAAAAGGGTCGAGTGGAGTTTTTGGGGAGTGAAAGAAAAGTCCCTTCTTTCATTTGGTATCGATGAAAAGGTTTCTTCAGCTGTAATCTGTTCTTCTTTCATTTGGTAGATTCAATGTAAAAATAAATATTAAACCCAATATTCAGTGGATCTTGAAAAATCAGTTTACAAAATTCTGAAATTGCAGACACGTTAGGGTTGTGATTATTGAAAACGGCGGGCATTAAATGAGTCAAGTGTTGCAAATACAGCAGGAGAATGGCACGAATGTGTGCAGTGTGGCCTCACCCTGACAGTATGTGCCTGCCCCAGTCGTACTGGGTTGGCCAGCTTGACTTGGATCTGAGCACAGTGGAAGGAGCCAAACACACCCATCACCTCCAGCAGACCATCGTCCAAGCTGCCACACAGACAGAAGTCATTGCTTGTTATCAAGGGAACTGAGTGCTGGTGAGCCAGGAGGTGAATTGGAGAGGTTAGCTGTGACATTTGCTGACGCTTGTCTTACCGTGTAGGTGGGCAAGGCTCATCACCCATCCCCTCCCAGAGTCTGCAGCCGCCACCCCAGTAGCCAATGTTACAAACAATAACACCTTCCAAGCTTGGCAACGCAACTCGCTCACCATCAAGCTCAAGCTGTGGTGAGAACAAACACAATGTACACATTCACAAACAATGTGTGCAAATGTTAAGAAACTTGCCGTTCGGGTCTTCCAGACCAATGAATGACTTGAGCCTTATTTTTGTAGTTTATGGTGTAGAATTAGCCTGTGTAAGATCTCAGTCATACAGGAGTGGTCCATCAATGAAAAGGTTTCTTCAGCCGTCATCTGCACTTCTTTGAAGGTGTCAGACGTTTTGCCCCTCATCCAAAGACCTTCGTCAGCGAACTAAAGTTGTGCTGGTAACTCACCAGAGCCAGGCATATAACATTAGAGCTAATCAGACAGGAAAAAAGAAGTAGTCCACTGCTCCCCCAAACTTAGAGTAGGGACCTATCAGAGCAGAGGTCTGGCACCGCCACCTCTGTCCATGAGGGATATATATAGGGCCAGAGTTACCAGCTGAAAAAGCTCTTCAGATGAGGAGCGAAACGTCCGACACCTTCAAAGAAGTGCAGATGATGGCTGAAGAAACCTGTTCGATAGTGTAGAATTGCACCGTGCCTGACAGAGGGGAGTTTCTGACATTTGGCCTCTGTTATGCCAATGTGGGAGTCAAAATATTCCCAGCACCACACTGAAAACTACAACCACAGCGATAAACACAACTGTGAGCAAAAAATTGTGAGCAAAGCTGCTGTACCTCAATCCTCTTATCCAGATCTTTACATTCCTGCACCAAACAGTCCTTTGTGCCATACAAAAAATACACAGCCTGGTTGGTGAAAGAGAGACAAAAGACACAATGGTGGTGAAATTGTGATCAATAAATATTACCAGGCTTTGCATATGACTGGTGGAATGCAAATGAAAGTGCTCTGACCTTGTTGATGATACGACTGGAAAAGAAAGAGGGCGTCTTTTCACGATGTGTATGGAAATTGAGCGCCATCAGCGCATCGGGACCCACAGAGAAGTAGTTGTTCATGGACAGAACCTGAGGAAGTTCAAGTGCTTTTAGATGCATACTCGAGTTTGTTGTAATGAGGTCACTGCTTCTTCTGGATAAACTGATGACATAACATCAGGAGCCAAGTTGAGTTTTACTAAATAATGTGCTTTAGGACTGACCCAGTAACAATCTTTTGAATCCTCAGCAGCCACTTGAGCGAAACATTGCCACTCCTATATATGCAGTATTAAAAAAAATGTATAGCATAATTTGTCAATCCCACATGAATGTATGCAATTATGCGGGAGCCCTTTTTGCCTTTACAAAAGCTGCACAGAAAATGTGCACATTTCCAGTGAAACCATGTTATGCTAGTCCAACGGCAGTTTTGAAAGATGTGACGGTCACAGTCTTGCTTGCAACTTGATTTTGCGCTGATGAAATATCAAAGTTGTGTCACTGTTTTGACTTTAAAGAATAAGAATAAGACTTTGACAGCAACAACAAAAAATGTAATCTTTTAGTTTTGGCCAAAGTAGACTGTAGGAGTACTTGCGCAAGAAAAATGAGTTGGGATTCTGCGCCAGACTCATGTTGTGATGAGCCACAACAGGAACAGAAATAATGATCTCTTTTTACAACTACAACCACGGAAACATTTGAACATTTGTCTCAGCATGTTCAAACAACGGTATGATCCAAGCAGGAAGTATAATGCACCGTATACAATCCGTAGCTTCTTTGGAACAAAGCGTGAAGTCGACGCGCAAAGCACTGGATCACTGGGCAGCCCATTGTTTCAATGTTTCAAATAAAGTTTGTAATGTCTTTACACGAACGAATATGAATTACAAATAAAGGTAATTTAACCACATTCATTTTTCCAGAAGTGTATATTGAATTAGGATCCATTTGCATTAAACAGTGCCCTTAAAATACATTTGCCTTTCAAGAATTCAGGGAAGACCCAAGCTCAGCCAATATAACGATGACTGAGTGACCGACTTACACTAACAATGTTGGTTCGGTTTGAAATGATGGACTGACGGTGGGTAACCAGTTGGAAAAAGAGCTTAGTTCCGCCAAGGATTTCAGTTTTCACGACAAAAATCTCAGAGGTCGGCAGCAAACAAAAATATTAAAACTAAAAGAATGATCACATCTGCTACTCTGAGTTTAGTCACAAGTACACTTAAAGGACAACCAACGTCTCCGGACAAGTTGTGTCCATAATTTGTAAAATGGCTTCAAATGATTCCTAATGAGCGTATTTTACAAAGATTCCACCGCATATAGCTATATTTTACGTTAAGACTCGTGCTGAATATTCAGGAAATCTTGTTTTTGAGTTGGTGACGAATCTGTACGAGACATCACTGAAGGAACGCCCCTGACCAAAAAAAAGACACATTGTAGCAGTCCTTCCATCACGCCAATGTATTTTGCTGTACTTGTTTGGTCTGAAAACCTCTTGTTGCACCAAAAAGTCGCCAGAAGAGGGCGACCAAGCTCCATGGAAGGAATTTATCAGCCTGTGTAAACGGGCTGATTAATTCCTCACAGGAGCTTGGACGCCATTTTCTGCCACTTTTTGGGTGATACATTTCCCCCCAATGTTGCCTCAAAATGGCACGGAATAAATTGTTTAATCGATTGCAAACGTATGCTTTCCTTTTCAGAACTATTTGAATCATATTCATAACTGGATGTGTAACAAGAAAGCATATTCTCCGAATCTGAAGCCATTGTTTTGATTCACAAGCAATGCAAGACGTCTTGGCGTGACGTCACGAACTCGGGGCGGGACTTTCTGAAAATGCCCAATTCGCAGCTCAATTTTTTGCAGATTTTGGACACTTTAAGTCATTTTTATTGGTGTTTTTCATTTGAATAAAAATATCATACTGCGTGTTTTGGGTATTTTAGATGCTATAAAACGTTTTTCTGATGTCAGTTAGGAAACAAAAAAGTGATGTCGGTTGCAATGGTCCCTCTAATTTTTCATGTGTCTGAGCAGACACGCAAGCTCCCTGAGCACACTGAGGACCACGGTGAGCAACATCAGATGTGTACTAGTGATGTGTCGTTCGCGAGCGAGCCGGTTCTTAAAGCCGGATCTCTGAAGTGAACAAAGAGAGCCGGTTACTAACTGAGGAGCCATTTGGTAGCCAAAAGAGCCGGATCTTTTTAGTGAGCCGAGCCTAAAGAACCGGCTCTCAGAAAAGAGCCGGAATTCCCATCACTAATGAGTACGGTGGGGCTACACAACAGTTTCACGCCAGTATCACGGCGCATATGGGCAGGGCACATTCGCACCGTTCTGCTCCGATTGGCTGTGTCACGTACGTAAATTGTTCGGCATTACTGGATGGACACCTGTCACTCATTGAGTTACATTGCAAAATGTGCGCTGCATAGATGTTCTTGTGCGCTATGTGCAAGCTGTGCGCGATTGCGCACGCGCGCAGCTTAGAGGGAACATTGGTCGGTTGTCCTTTCACTCTCTGTGTAATCGGTATTTATTTATTGAACACAAAGTTGATACATTTGCAGGGTGAAAAAGACCGACGAGAAAGATCTCATTTTAATATTTCTTGTCACAGCGGAGGCTATTTTCCATTGGGTACATTAGTGGGGAGCTGACTTGATGTATGCGATTGTCGTGCGGCGAGACAGCAAGCAGGTGGAAAGTTCATAAAAGTTCACTCAGCCAGATGCAGGAAGGGTATTGTGAGTTTTCTTTATTTGAAGTTGATATCAGTTTTCGGCAGACCCCAGGTAACACCGCTCTCCAGGTTGTCCTTTGTCCCTCTTGTTCCTCCTCCAAGAGACTGGCTCAGTCTAGTTTTAAAGGTGCTTCACCTGAGCTTCTGGCCAATCAGATCCCAGCGGCAATTGGCCATTCCCAGGTGGTTGCAATCACCTTCTCAATCAGTCTCAATCAATTAGTGGTCGCCCAACTCTACTGTTTTGGATGGGGAGAAATGCGCACCTTTCTCCCATCCAAAATCCAGAACACACAAAATTATTCAACATTTCTTTTGGCATCATGACATCATTCACACCCTCTCCTCAGAGTTCAGACATTCTTGTCAAATAATCAGCAATAACATTTGTTGTCAGGGCAGAGAATGTCATATGTGACAGGTCCTATTCTCCTAGTCACAGCGTATGGGCCCTGCCACTTTGCCAGTAGCTTACTTGATCCCATATGCAACAATATTAACACCTTCTGTCCAGGGTGCCAATCTCTCCCTGATAAATTCTTGCCGTTATTCTCGCTGGAGATCCTCTTCCAGCTCCTGACGTTCTGCATCTTCTGTTTCTTTCTGGAATTCTGGGTTCAGAAACCATGGGAATTGCAGCTTGTCTTAGATGATGAAACTGTGGAGGTTGGGCATGTTAGGTAACCCAACTTGGGAGTTTCTTGTGCGGGAGGAAGGTTCGTTGGCCTGGATGTTCGAGAGTCAGCGCCCTGGGCTGCGGTCCCAGAGGAGGATAATGTTGACTAGATCGACTGTCAAATGTCCATTCTTACTTGTTGGATGCATCTGATCTCTAGATCTGTTCGATCAACATCACCTCTCGTCTGAGTCTTAGGCTTCACCACTGGTTCCATCTCACCCTGCTCAGTTCCATCCTTGGCTTGGCAACTGTCAGACGCCTCATGGAAAAGAAGAACGGCATCTTCTTGGGGCAACTCAAGCTTCTGGTTTCCTTGATCCCCTTCAGAACTCTTCCGTCCAGTTTGGTTGGCCCATGCTACACAACTTCTTACTCGTCCCACCTTCTTCCTCTCGGCTTCCTCTTATCCTTTCCACTTCAGCAAGGCGTAACGATCCCACCTTCTTCATGCAGGGTGAAACGATCCCACCACTGCCACCAATTGTCGTGCGGCGAGACAGCAAGCAGGTGGAAAGTTGATAAAAGTTCACTCAGCCAGATGCAGGAAGGGTATTGTGAGTTTTCTTTATTTGAAGTTGATATCAGTTTTCGGCAGACCCCAGGTAACACTGCTCTCCAGGTTGTCCTTTGTCCCTCTTGTTCCTCCTCCAAGAGACTGGCTCAGTCTAGTTTTAAAGGTGCTTCACCTGAGCTTCTGGCCAATCAGATCCCAGCGGCAATTGGCCATTCCCAGGTGGTTGCAATCACCTTCTCAATCAGTCTCAATCAATTCGTGGTCGCCTAACTCTACTGTTTTGGATGGGGAGAAATGCGCACCTTTCTCCCATCCAAAATCCAGAACACACAAAATTATTCAACATTTCTTTTGGCATCATGACAGCGACAATGGTTTACGAATGGTATACATCTAAAATGTTTATTTCAAACAAGGAACGCACACCGGAGTGGAGAATGCAACACACGCACGCACGCACGCACGCACGCACACACACACACACACACACACACACACACACACACACACACACACACACACACACACACACACACACACACACACACAGGCACTGATTTCAATGAATTTCCCACTTACCTTTGGTTTTCGAATAGAGAGGCCTTTAGAAGACACTTGCACTTTCCATCTGAAAAGGATGATGTAGTTCAGTCACCATGTAAAGTTAAGAACAATGCCCAACTGTAGCGGAACTAAGATTTATTGTTTAGAATGCGAGGTTCTTGCCATAGTTTCAGTGGATTTCTTGTTTAGTATTAGGATTATGTGGGATTATGTGGGATTGGACATAGAAGTCCAAGATGGCGCCCGAGTAGGCAGCCTCAGCAAGTGCTCTCATGCTTTTTTTGGTCGTTTTTGTCTTGTTTTGTTTTCTCTTTTGTCACTTTGTGTTGTTGTGCATCGTGTGGAACGGATACAGATTGTTTTTCAGCATTTTTGACCACGACATTCATCAAGGAGGAGACTGTGCTGAGCGGTTGCGCCTTTTCGGCAGCATGAATATGCCAGTACTGTTTTTGAATGGGAGGAATGTCGGAGCCATTCGACTGCCATCGCTGGACACCAAAGGGGCCATTGTGCTTTTTTGCGCCTGTAATGGGCAGCATCTTCACAGCCCCGCTTTGTTTAGCGGAAAGGTCAGTGCTGTTGGACAGTCTGCGGCTGGGTGGATGCATAGCTTGAGGAACCCGCGATAAGAAGAAAGGAGCGTCAGCGCAGAGCGCCGATGCGTATGTGGAATTGTTGCGGCTTGGAATTGAAGCAGATTTATGTGGAACAGGGGATGTGAGATAATCTATTTTCGCCAATGGATGCTACAGCTGCGTGTTTGCTTTCAACATTTAGCTTGTAGTCGACGTGCACATTCCACCATGATGTCCCTGATCCACTGGTGGAAAGACGCTTTGATCCTCTCCTCTTTCATCTAGAACTGCTTCATGTCATCACAAAGAGGGTACAGCAAGTCCTGAAGAATGAATGTCTCTCTGTGTCTTTGTTTTGTCATATTGTCTCTATGCTGTCATATTATTTGTTATTTAGTTTTTTTTTTGGGGTTATTTTGACTTCAAGACGGCGCCGCGAGAGTGGCTGCCTTTCCAGCAGCTCATGTATTTTGTTTTTCTACTTTCATTCCTTTCATCACTTTGCTGCTGTGAAATGTAAATTTCTCCACTGTGAGACTAATAAAGGCATATCCAATCCAATCCAATCCAATTATTGTATAAATCCCCATAGAAAAGAAGATTTCCGATACTGTTGTTATAATTTCTCATTATTCAGTATGCTTTTACCATGGTTAAAAAGAGCAAAGCATTCGCGACAGGAGTCCTTAATCACTTCTTCTTTTCCCTTCAGGGGCCGCCACAGTGAATCAGTGTCCTCCATCTAACCCGCTTTTGTGCTCCTCTCACACCAGCTACCTTCATGTCATCTTTGACAACATCCATAAACCTCCTCTTCGGTCTCCTGTCTGGCAGTTCAAGATTCAGCATCCTTCTCCCGATATAGTCACTCACTCCCCTCTGGACATGTCCAAACTATTTCAGTCTGGCCTCTCTGACCTTCTCTCCAAAGCCTCTTAATATGAGTTGTCCCTCTGATATACTCATTCCCGATCCTATCCAACCTGGTCACTCCCAAAGAAAACCTCAACATCTTCAGCTCTGCTACCTCCAGCTATGCGTCCTGTCTTTTCTTCAGTAGCAGTGTCTCCAGGCCAAACATCATGGCTGGTCTCACCATCATTGTATACACCTTTCCTTTCATCCTAGCTGAAACTCTTCTATCACACATCACACCTGACATTTTTCCCCAGCCGTTCCACTGTTTTGGAAATAAACCAGCTTTCATCATAGGTTCCGTGTTGCACTTTCACTTTTTTTTTATTTTTTGAGTTCTGTTTAAATTGTTTTTTCTCTTGTTCGGGGTGCAACTTTTGGCCAGTAGTTGGCAGTAGCGTTCAATTGTGTACCTTTGAGAGATGAAGAGGGAGCAGGAAGTGGTTCAACTTCAGCTATTGAACATCTCAATTCTCTATCATTCTGTGTTTTAAGACTACAGTAATCCAGGGCTTGAAGTCATGTCAATGTAACACTAACAAATATTATACATGAAAGATATGATGAGGTGACTTTGGACATTATCAAGTAAATATTTGGAAAATGTGATGGATCCGTTTGTCAATTCACCACTCATGTTTTTTATATATAATGGTAAAAACAAACATACCTTTAGCTGGACTTGGCTTTTACACAAAAAATACTAAACCGAAGAAAAAGAGGAGCTGTGTCAATTTGTTCTGCAGCTGTATATCAGTTTTACTTAATTGGGCGTCTGGATCCTGATTGAACATGAAAAACGTCATGGCATTTTTATGCTTACGACCGATCAAAGCCCAAGTAGCTGACTTTTAAGGAATTGAAAATTTTAAGTCATCACATTTCGTCAGAGTTGTAAACTACAGAGGATGACAGTTCTGCAACATGTAACAATAGCATGACTTGACAATGTATCTGCTGACAATAAGTTATTAAAGACCCACCTGTCCATTTTGACCACCCCCGCATCCAGGATATTGCGAAGAACCTGTTCCACGGGGATCTCCCCAGCATAGCCTGCACCCCAGCCCAAAGTGTTGGAAAGGTCATTTCCTGTTCCAAGAGGGAGAATGGTCACTCTTGGAACATACTGGTCTTGACCCTGGTGAAGTGATAGCAAATATTCAGCTAAGCACCACCAAGGGAGGTATGGGAGGAAAAAAATGGCTCCCCATTAATATTAGACTTGAATGCCCCGAAAGGGGGGAAATTTCAGTAGACTGAAAAGAAGGACAAGTACTGTATTACATTGCATTGCATTTTGAGATCAGGACCTTGCTAAAAACGATGCTAACAATGAACAACATGCGCTATCTCTGTCACCTTCAGCTTCATACTGTCAATGGCATCGAGCACCCATCCCACTGTGCCATCACCCCCGCACACCAGCACCCTGACACAGCCTGGGGGGAGCAGGGTGCAGAGCTGAAGGGCCTTGGCAGGGGCAAGCTGAGACAGGTCAAAAACCTGAGAAAGGAAGAACAGACCCCTTCAATACAGTGTGTCCATTTGTCACATGTGTATATACAGAGAGCACACTCCCTGTACACCACCTCATCCGTGGCAGGTTCGATATTTAAATTTGACTCTCAAGATGACACTGGGTGAGCCTGGCTACATAATTGTGTTTGCAGAAGAAAGGCAAACACACACACACACACACACACACACACACACACACACACACACACACACACACACACACATACCTATGCAAGATTGATTCTGTACAATCCTCCATTTGGTCAGTGACACAAATACTTAGAACTATAATATATTTATATATATTTATATATATATTTTTTTTGTTCTTTTGACTTCAAGACGGCGCCGCGAGAGTGGCTGCCTTTCCAGCAGCTCATGTATTTCGTTTTTCTACTTTCATTCCTTTCATCACTTTGCTGCTGTGAAATGTAAATTTCTCCACTGTGAGACTAATAAAGGCATATCCAATCCAATCCAATCCAATCCAACTATAATCACAACCTCGCTGGCCAAGTCACTTTGTTCACATATCAGCATAAATCAATCCTTTCAATAAATCTTTTTCCCATAAATTCGTGTGACTTCTTCAAGATCACGTCGCTATGCAAGAGAAGCCAATTAAAAACACATGGCAGAAGCACTGAAATCAGCGCCAACCAGCTTGAAGGAATTTATTTGGAGATTTTGGGGTGTTGAACAACACAAAGGCAGCAGCAATGTGAATCAAGACATTTACTGTGTATTTTGCCACTGCGTGTGTGGCTGCCGTTGTTCACCCGCAGAAAAAATATCCTGTGACTGTAAAGTGTCCTTGAGAGGTTTGGGAAGGCGCTTATAAACGAAATGTATTATTATTTATTTACACAGCCTGCCGTGTGGCTGAAATTCCATCCATCCGCCGCTTATCTGACTGCATTATCTGACGGGTTGAAATTATTGTGTACTACAGTAAAGTCTCGTTATATCGATATTCAAGGGAGTCCGAAAAAATATCGATATAACCGGGACTATCGATATATCCGACCCTGTTTGCATGTAATTTTCTCAGTGCGTGCATAGAAATAGTATCGATATAACCGGGACTATCGATATATCCGATATCGATATAACGAGACTTTACTGTATTTTGATTAAGGGCCGTCCACTGGAGCACGCCTGCCTCACAGTAGAGGTCGAGGGTTTGAATCTGGGCTCCGGCCTCCCTGTATCGAGTTTCCAAGTTGTCTTCATGCCTGCATGAGTTTCTTAGGGTCATTCGATTTCCTCCCACATTCCAAAAACGGGCATGACATGAACATTGAATATTCTACATTGACAATAGATGTGGTTGTGACTGTGAATGTTTACTGTTTGTCTGTGTGCCCCGTGATTGGCAGGCAACTAGTTCAGGGTGTTCCACATCCTGCCTCAAGGTAGTTTGGATATGCTTCAACACACTTGTGACCCTTGTGAGGATAAGCGATTGGGATTATGGATAAATTGATATTTTTATTGTGTGATGAATATTCATGTTTACTAATGCAACACACTTCTTTTTTTGCAGCATGGCGTTTCCTAAGAATCTCTTCCTAGTAAAATTGGTACAGGGGCAGGGGAATCCTGAATCGAACATCAAAGTGAATCTAATTGGGTCGTGGCGAATGGAATTGTTTTGGAAATCAATATCCCGCCGTAACTAAACCTTTGTTGTCATGAAAATCACTTTTTTTCCACACCCCGCAGAAAAAAAAACTGGACTCTTGTATTGTAAATAGCACCTTATGTTGATGCAATACAGCTACATACATTAAAAAAATACTTGGACTATGTACAGTTTTTAATGAAACATTTTTGCACAGTTACAGTATACACCTCAGCCTTATGACATTGTTTATTATGCTTAGAATTTCTTGTTTTTATCTTCTTACCCCCCCACCCCACTCCTATCCTCCTTTCAAATTGCTGCTGTGGACTGCAAATTTCCCTCTTGTGGGACGATTAAAGGCTTTCTGATTCTGAAAATCAGAAATATTAAACATGTCCAATATTCATTATTAGGCAAAATGTATTAATCCTTGCTCGGGTCGCAGGTGATGCTGGAACCTATCCCAGGTGTTTTTGGAATGACCCAGAGAAAACAGACGTAGGGCCCAGAGAGAACATATAAACTCCACACAGGAAGGCTAGAGCTGGAATTAAACTGGCCCGTCGCCCATGTCCAATATTTTCAATTGCAAATACTCATGTATAGTCAGGAGGCACTGCGATCCAGCAGTTAGCACGTTGACCTCACAGTGCAGAGTACGGGGGTTCAATTGAGCACAATTGGTTGTTTGTTTTCTGTGTGCCCTGCGATTGGCTGGCAACCGGTTCAGCGCGCCCCCCGCCTATTGCCCGATGATGGCTGTGATAGGCTCCAGCACCCCTGTGACCTTAGTGAGAATTAAGTGCAATATAAAATAAATGAAGGGCAGCCCGGTAGTCGAGTGGTTAGCACGCCGGCTTCACAGTGCCGAGGTTGGCGGTTTGTGTCCCGCTCCGGCCTCCCTGTGTGGAGTTTGCATGTTCTCCCCGGGCCCGCGTGGGTTTTCTCTGGGTCCTCCGGTTTCCTCCCACACTCCAAAAACATACATGGCAGGCTAGGTGTGGGTGTGAGAGTGACTGTTGTACGTCTTTGTGTGCCCTGCGATTGGCTGGCAACCAATTCAGGGTGTCCAAAGTCAGCTGAAATAGGCTCCAGCACCCCCTGCGACCCTAATGAGGAATAAGCGGTACGGAAAATGGATGGATGGATGGATGCATAAAATGAATGAATGAAGGAATGTAAGTATGGTCAGCACAAAGTTCTGGGAGAAAGTGGAAGGCTAGCCGGTCACATAAACTGTATGGACAGTTGGGGTGCACAATTTATTGGATTTTACACGTTATGGCGATTTTGGCTGCCATGAAAAACTGTAACCTAATCATCGACAACATTTATATTAACAATGCAAGCTCTGCTGACTATTTAATGAAGCACCTTCTCAACCAGAGGGTAGAAACCCACCTGGGTATGAAGCATGGATAAGTATTTGTGAAGATGCCTAATTAACAAGCAAGCGCAGCATGCATCAGGTGCATTTATACAAGTTACATTATTGGCTAAATTATATTATCATTAATCATCATTTACTCTAATGACTGTAAGACAGTTGTGAGGTGCGCTGTCGGTATGACTGAGGAATTCAAGGTGGAGGTGGGACTCCACCAGGGGTCAGCTCTGAGCCCCTTCTTGTTTGCTATGGTGATGGACAGGCAGACAGACGATGTTAGACAAGAATCTCATTGGACCATGTTTGCAGATGACATTGTGATCTGTAGCGAGAACAGGGAACAAGTGGCGGAGAAACTAGAGATGTGGAGATATGCTCTGGAAAGGAGAGGAATGAATATCAGTCGCAGCAAGACGGAATATATGTGTGTGAATGCGAGGGATCCAAGTGCAAGAGTGATGCTACAGGGGGAAGAGATAAAGAAGGTGGAGGATTTTAAGTATGTTTGTTTTGGCCAAGCTTTTACGTCGGATGCCCTTCCTGACACAACCCTCTGTATTTATCCGGGCTTGGGACCGGCACAAGAAGACTTATGTTCCTTTGTGGCTACAGAACAAGCAACTTGCTCAGTTAAAAGGCTCCCAAACACAAAATGGTCATCGGCACAGCAACATTCAAAAAAGCAAAAACTATACTCACCATTTGGTGACAATGCACCTTATATGTGGATCAATATTCTGATTTCTTGGATGTCATTTTAAACGTTCTATAAAGCGCTTTGTTACAGCAGCGGTTCTGAAGGCTCCATATAAACAACATTGTATTGTATTGTATAGTATACCTTTTAATGTAGCTCCATATATTGCATGCATAAATCAATTGCAGACCCTATTGTAGCTTCGGTTTTATGTGCCTTAGATTGCAGTGCGCCCTATGTATGAAAATAGTTTTGAAATAAGTTATTCATTGAAGGTGCACCTCACACCCCAAAGTGCCTTATAATGTGGAAAATACAGTACTCGTCTGCACTTACACTCAGCAAATGTTTGGGTCTTTTAGGTCTGACACTAAAATAAATGCAAATGAAAATGAATTAAAAAAAGAGTCATTTTCTCAACTTGTGAATAATGATTGTGGTTATAAAAAAATTAACAAAAAAAAATTGTTGGCCCTAATTGTGCAGCTCTAAAGAAGAGTGCGATTGGCTCATTCAGCATCAGCCTTTTTCAGAACTATCCTCCAGTGAGGGGAAAAAATACATCAAGACATACACTTGGGATCTAATTCCTGGATTCTGAAAAAAACATGACACAAAGATCTTTTGCATTGAATGATTTATCTGCTGACTGACCTGAACGGGATTGAGGAGGATGCGAAACTCTCCGAGCAAAGCCTCACCCATGTTGTTTCCACTACGCGTGTTCGCCAAAACCAAAATAGGAGTCCAGCCACCCCCACAGTCCATCCCAAGCTACAAACGAACAAAAAAAAACAACAACTTTTTGGAGTATCATGTGAGAGATGTATATTGCTGCTGCATGTGCTGACACCACATTCACCTTTTTGTACTCATCAGCGTTTCTACGGTGGAGCTTGTTGACTTGGTAAAGATAATGAGGAGGAATGATGAGGTTGTGGAACTCGCCCAGGTTACACCAGGTTGCATCCAATGGACTGTCCATGCACTCGTCATGCACTGTGGTCTGACACCACACACATCTAGAAATAGCCAAAATAATTTACAGACATGTTAAAGAATATATAGAACCAACTTTGTTTACCTTTTTAATTACGCAAATCTAGGCTAATATGGCGGGCACTAGGACCAGGCATCTCACCCAGCAGGTGCACGGGATGGGGCGGGTTTATGTCACATATATTTTACTGCATTTTCTGTTAGATCCACTTGTAAGCCGTTGGAATAACCACGTCTCCACATTCAGTCATGTGTGCTCTTTCCTCAACGGCTACACTGGTGACCCCGACGTTGGAAATGTTCATGGCAACAGAAGAAGATGTCATCTACGGCCATGTTGCCACGACCGGCGCCCAAACTCGCAGCTGCCGCCGACGCCGCAAAGTTGCCCGAGTTCTGGCACAGCGACCCGGCTTCGTGGTTCCAGCATGTGGAAGCGCTTTTCCACCTACGAGGCATCACGACAGATGATCCAAAATATTACATGGTCGTGGCGCCTCTCAACGAGCAGACTACTTGTCATGTGCTGCCGCTCTCACGCGCACCTCCACAGAGCGAGAAATACGCAGCGCTCAAACAACTGCTGATCAAAAGGTTCACGTTATCGGCCTCTGAGAGAGCAGACAGACTTCTTTCCCTTCCCGGACTCGGCGACGGAACAGCAGTGGATCTCATGGACAATATGCTGTTGCTCTTAAGTTCGGATGAGGCCGGATTCCTTTTCCCCCATATAAGACCCCTCTACGGCGCCTTGAGAAAAAAGAAGGCTAATGACCCCGTCAAGTGGGCCCCGCAACGAGCCCAGTCCTTTCAACGAGCCAAGGAAGCCCTCGCGAGTGCAACTCTTCTGGTCCAGCCGATCTCGACCGCACAGGTGGCCTTGATTAGTCATTGTCACGGTGAGTCATTGTCTGATGTTGCCGTCCTGGGTCGCACGTCTCGGCACGCCATCCGATATCACTTCGGACAGGGGCCCCCAATTTGTGTCCGAGCTCTGGTCGGCCATGGCGCAGTCCTCGGGTGTGCAGGTACACTGCACTATGGCCTACCACCCGCAGGCTAACGGGATGTGTGAACATTTCCACCGGTCACTTAAAGCCGCGCTACGGGCTGCGCTACGGGCCGCACTGCGGGCCGCGTTATCGGACGGTAACTGGGTCGACCGGCTTCCGTGGGTCCTGCTCAGGTTACGTTCGGCCTCAAAAGAAGACCTTAACGCCGCTCCGGCAGAGTTAGTGCTCGTCCAATCGCTCCGCATCCCTGGTGAATTTCTGCCTGAAGCTTCGGGTACACCTTCTTTCCCCCTTTTGCCAGGAGAGCCCCTGACTCCAGCACCATTTCACCACTGCGTCCCCAAAATATTCATTCTGTCTGCCCTTAGGTCAGCCCGGTTTGTCTTTGTGCGTCACGATGACCACCGCTCTCCCCTCCAGCCGCCGTACGATGGTCCGTTTAGAACGATCGAACACGGTGAAAAGACTTTTGTACTCGATATGGGTGGGCAAAGGGAGGGCATTTCAGTAGACAGGCTCAAACCGGCTCGTTTAGTTTCGGGCGAGGACATTTCGCCAGCCCAGGTTCCACGTCGCGGACGCCATCCGAAACCTCCAGCCTCACCGCGCCATGCCAGGGTTGAGTGCCGTTCCCCCACTAAGGTCTCACCCAGATCACCTGCCCAAGTGAGTTCACCTTCACCACCAAACGACGGACTGTGTAGTCATTGTAGCATGCTGGTCAAGCGCTCTGCAAAATTTTCACCTTGACTTCCTTCTGGGTGTTCTGGGGGGGCTGTGTGGCGCGCACTAGGACCATCTCACCTAGCAGGTGCACGGGAGTGGACGCGTTTATGTCACATATATTTCACTGAATTTTCTGTTTGAGTTAGATCCACTTGTTAGCTGTTGGAACGTCTACACATTCAGTCGTGTGTGTGCTCTTTCCTCAACGGCTACACTAGCTTTATTGTTTATAAACATCAGATTGAGTTTGGGCATGAATAGAAGTTTGCATGTCTGTTTGAATCAAATTTATTCAAACTAACGTCAGTTTTTAGTCGTAAATGAAACAAAAGTAATATACATTTTTCCAAATAACCCACTGCCCCACCTCTGAGCAGACATGCCAGATTGGAACATACTGTACCTGAGATCACAGAGCTTCGGCTGCGTTCCACACTGCTGCTTGCACACAACACAGAAGCTGGCCAGGGGTACGTTCCCCCTGACCCACCGGTGGCACATTCCCCCGTCTTTCCGGGGGGGTGCCATAATCTCCTTGCACGACAGCTCCCGATCCGCCCGGCGCAAACACTGCTCGTCAGCGCACACGCCGCAGCCATCACAGAAGGCCCCCTGCAAGATGTGCTGGGAACACACGCAGCAGTAGGTGGGCTTGCTGAACAGATCCGTGTAGTGCCAGCCATGTCTGCTCTGGCGGAAGAACTCCTTCATGTGCGTTTTCCGCTTGGAGCGTTGGATGCTGCACCACAGCGTGATGACCACCGGTACCATCACGGCCGCGAAAGTCCAGACGAGCAGTGACCACGCCTCCTCCGTGGACATGGCAGCAGGACTGGAAGTCAGTGGCGCCAAGGAACGGAAAAAGGCCAAATTGGACAAAACAGGGTGTTCTGAAAACAACGGCCGGGTCGAATGAAGGCGTCGCGGATCTTTGCGTTGACGTTCATTTTGCTATGTAGCGGCGTGAGACTGAAATTGTGGAGCCCTTCGCCGCAAACATTTCAACAGCCACAATTCGCGGAAGTACACATGACGTCGCTTGACGAACGTGGTCGTCACTGGGACAAAGAGTGTAGAGACAGCAAGAGAGTCACCTCATGCAATGCCGATCGAAAGCCGTTCGGCGGTTATTATACAGCATTATATTTGCAACAAAATAAGTGAGATTAACAATCACTGTTTGCCAGATCCGTACTGCTAGTAGCACTATCTGTCTGTAAAAGACATCGAATGCATGTTAGCCTTTTCAACGGTTAGTCTATATTATTGACATCAGTGGTGTCAAATTCAGGTCCAGAAAGTAATACTTTGATGCACCTGCCGTGAGGTACACATGTAACGCAGTCATGCATTATGATCATTAAATGATGACGGAAGTGACGCAACGACACACATCATAGCACGAACGTCCCCCGTAGCTCATGCAGAGCAACCTGCACGTGATTGGTCAAGATCCGTGGTGGGGAGGAGAGATTTACAGACACACGCAGCAGTGAAGAGAAGGAGGAGGGGTGAGAGAAACCGAAGCAAATTGAGTCGCACATTAAACAGGAAAGGGAGACGACAGAGCTTGATAGCACTACAAACAGAAACCAAAAGTGAATAGGTGAGAAAATGGATAGAAAACACAGTGAAATTTGGACTCGTTTCAACAGTATACAGTTGACATTCTTATTTTGTTATGCTTAGAATATCTCGTTTTCCATTCTTTCACCCCCACCCCAACCCCATCCTCTTTCCCCATTGTGGGACGAATAAAGGTTTTCTGATTCTGAACTTTATTAAGAGTTCAAAGGCAGAGTGAAGACTGCAAGGTTAAAATATCCCATGAATCAGGCTCCACAAATAACCTGCACAGGCCATCTATCTGTACAATTTGAAGAGAAAAGACAAGCAAGCGAACCAGCTATTAATGAAGTTTCTAGTGTGTCTGCCTGCATCTGTTGCTGCTGCATTATCACAACTTTCAAGATGTACAACCCACAAAAGCTATCAACCCAGCTAAACACAACACTTTGATGAGGAACTGGGGATAATGTTTGCAAGTAATTGTCAGCTATTTTCAATTGCGGATGACAAAGGATTCAGAAAATATACTCATGCTCACAACCCAATGTATGCAATTCCTGTCACCTCCGCTCGAGGAGTGGTGACAGAACTCGAGGGACGACGGGAAGTAGTAAAGGTTGAATCCGAAATACACGGTGGAGACAGTGATTCAATAAGAGTCTTTACTGAGAAACATGAGGCTAAACAGAAAATCAGGCAATGGAGGAGAACAACGAAACAGACCTGCGTGCGGTTGGGTGACGGGGAACTTCTGAGAGAGAATACACCGGCACTGACCGAACGGTATGGGTGGCTTTTATAGCCAGAAGGCACAATTAACGGAATGAGGAACAGGTGAGTGAGTCCGGAGAGTAGAGAGGGGAGGGGCACGCTCCTGGAGCAGAGGAGGATGTGACGGTGCCCCCCCCCCCCTCAATGGACGCCTCCGGGCGGCCCACCCGGCTTATATAGCTGAGCCGAATGGAATGCCCGGGTGAGAGATGGACCGAGCATCCAGGAACGGGGAACCCACTGGCGTTCTTCGGGACCGTAGCCCTCCCAATCGACCAAGTACTGCAATCCCCTCCCCATGCGCCTAGAGTCCACTATCTCCCGCACGGTGTAGACAGGACCACCGTCCACCATCTGGGGGGCGGGGGGGTCAGGCGTAGGAGTCAGGGAGCTGGTCTCCACAGGCTTAAGGAGGGAGACGTGGAAGACCGGGTGGATCCTCATCGAGGGTGGCAGCCGGAGCCTCACCGAGACCGGGCTGAGGATGGCTTTGATGGGGAAGGGACCAGCGAACCGTGGACCCAGTTTGGCCGGAGTCCCGGCCAACCAGAGGTCCCTCGTGGACAGCCATACCTCCTGCCCGACCTGGTAAGTTGGTGCCTGGCGGCGACAACGATCCGCAATATGTTGGTTCCAGAATGCTGTGCGCGACAAGGCGGGTCTGGTCTCCTTCCACACTCTATGGGCCCGTCTCAGGTGGTGTTTGATGGACGGGACCTCCACCTGGCCCTCCTGGGTTGGAAACAGAGGCGGCTGATAAAAACAGGCGGACATGAAAGGAGACTGACCTGTGGCTGTGGAGACCAGGGTGTTGTGTGCGTACTCCACCCATGGCAAGTGGAGAGCCCACGACGCCGGACTGTGGAGGCACTCACGCCGGAGAGCCGCTTCCAGGGTCTGGTTCTTGCGCTCCGTCTGACCGTTGGTCTATGGATGGGAGCCATACGACAGGCTTGCCGACGCCCCTACGGACTGACAGAAACGTTTCCATACCTTGGACCCGAACTGCGGTTCCCGATCCGACACGATGTCCATCAGAATCCCATGGAGACGGACGACGTGGTTAACCAGGAGTTGGGCCGTCTCGATAGCAGACAGCAACCTGGTTAACGGGATGAAGTGGGCCGACTTGGAGAAGCGGTCCACCACAGTGAGGACGACCGTCTTGCCACGGCAAGGGGGCAGGCGCGTGACGAAGTCCAGGGAGATATGGGACCAGGGTCGGGAGGGACCCGGTACTGGCGGGGTATGCCTTCACGAATTCCGTGACGTCCCTACTTTACTACGGCCACCGGAACCGCTGGGCGATGAGATGGATCGTCCTGTTGACCCCTGGGTGACAGGCGACCCTGGAGGCGTGTCCCCAGTGCAGCACGTCGATGCGTAGAGCGGGGGGAGGAACAGTGCCCATCGGGCCTGCCGCGAGTTGAGTCTCTTGGCGGACCGAATGGCGGCCAGGTTCTTGTGGTCCGTGTATACAGTGAAGGGGTGTTTGGCCCCCTCAAGCCAGTGTCTCCATTCCTGCAACGCCAGGATGACCGCGAGCATTTCCCGGTTCCTCACGTCGTAGTTGGCTTCTGCGGGGCTGAGCCGGGGGGAGAAGAAGGCGCATGGGTGGAGCTTCTGGTCGACCGGGGAGCGCTGAGATAGGACCGCCCCCACCCCGGACTCCGATGCGTCTACCTCGACAGCGAACGCGAGGTCCGAGTCGGGATGACGTACGACCGGAGGATTGGAGAAGGCGTGACGGAGACGGTTAAATGCCCCCTCTGCGTCGGGTGTCCACCTGAAGGGGACCTTGGTGGATGTGAGATTAGTAAAGGGGAGTGCCTTCTGACTATAATCGCGGATAAAGCGGCGATAGAAGTTGGCAAACCCCAAAAAGTCGCTGAAGTTGGTTGCGCGTCTTCGGGGTTGGCCACTCTACCACCGCTTTGGTCTTGGCGGGATCGGCCTGAAGTTGCCCCTGCTCCACGACGATCCCCAGAAAAGACAGAGAGCGGACGTGGAACTCGCACTTCTCTGCCTGCACGTAGAGCTGGTTTTTCAGGAACCACGCCAGGACCTGTCGGAAATGCTGCCAGTGTTCTTTTGTGGATTTAGAAAAAATGAGGATGTCGTCTAAATACATAAATACAAAAACATTGAGAAAGTCCCTGAGCACATCGTTGATGAGGTTTTGGGAGCGTTGGTGAGTCTGAATGGTATCGCCAGGTAGTCCATGAGGGGGAGATGGTATTGTTGCGGATGATGATGTCGTTCAGACCGCTATAGTCGACACACGGGCACAAGGATCTATCTTTTTGTTCGATAAAGAAGAACCCTGCGCCGAGCGGGGAACGCGAGGGTCGGATAAGTCCCGCCGCAAGGGAAGAGTTAATGTATGTGCTCTGGGCTTCTTGTTCCAGGTGTGAGATGTGATAGAGTCTGGAATCCGGTAGTGGAGCCCCCGGCTCGATGGCGCAGTCATACGGTAGGGTGGGGTGGGATTGCGCGTTGTCCTTACTGAACGCCTCCCGCAGATCATGGTAACAACGCGGCACGCACTCGAGACAGATCTCTTTGGGCGCGACGCCGCGGGAGGGGTCTCGCCCTGCCGTGGCCGACCTTAGGAAATTGGCATAGCAGTAGGGGCTCCATCCCTGTATGGTGGGACCCTCCCAAGAGATGGAAGCGTCATGGGTGCTGAGCCAAGGGAGGCCCAGCACGAGTGGCACGTTGCGGGAGGGCATGAGCAGGAATTGGCGGTGTTCGACGTGGTTACCTGACAACCGAAGTTTAAGGGGTGCGGTGATCCGCGTTACCCGGGCTAACAGTCGGCGGTCAAGGTCCAGGATCTCCTTAGGGGATCTTAAGGTCCTCGATGCCGCAACCCAACGTCTCGGCCAGTTGGGGGTCGATGAGGCACCCGTCCGCCCCCGAATCCACTAGCGCCCGTATACCTTGGGAGTTGAACGGGCCGAATAATTCGCCGATCAACTCCAATCGCGTGACGGGCGCCGTCCTCGATGCCTCCAATGGCCGCCGCGGTCGCCGTTTGGCCGGGGACTTACGGGTGCTGGAGGTCTTAGGCGGGGGCCCTTGAGTGCGGCGACCCCCGGGGTTGGCTCGATCTGCCCGCTCCATACCTGCAGCGGCTCGGGGAACTCCTCCTGGCGTCGCGCCTGCTCGTCGCTGTCGGGTGTGGTCGCTGCTCGTTTCCGGGTTCGCCGGACCGCTGGGTACCTTGCTCCCGTTGCCGCTCCCGGAGGCGATGGTCCAGGCAGATGACTACATTGATCATCTCGCTGAGGGTGGTGCTAGCGTCGCGGGTGGTCAACTCGTCTTTGAGAGTGGCGCTCAGTCCGCGACGAAACACTCCTCTCAGCCCTCGATCGTTATAGCCACTCCGGGCAGCCTGGATGCGGAAGTCAATGGAGTACTCAGAAGCCGAACGCGTTCCTTGCACACAGTCGTGAAGGAGCCCCTCAGCCTCGCATTCTGTGACCGGGTGGTGGAATACTTGGTGAAGCTCGGCCACAAAGTCTGGGGCTGGGACTCCCGGACGGGAGGTACTGTGGAGATCAGTGTAGATAGGTACAGTGGACAAATGTTATCACATTATGCCGTTATTCACTTATCATTTTACTAGTTGCTATTGTAGCATTAAACATATGAAAAGCAAATTAGTGACAGCTGAGCATCAGACCAGAGTAACCACAGGGAAAGTGAAAGTGGATGATCTGTGCACATATAAATAAAGCTGTATAAATACAAATATTAGTTATACTGTTTTTTACCGGGGTAATTTATTTTTCCACATAATTTTACATGATTATTGGTAAATTAATTGAAGCAACAAAAAAACTGAGGAGCTATTTGGGAGCCAAAGAGTCGGATCTTTTTAGTAAGCCGAGCCAAAACACCCGGCTCTCTGTAAGGAGCCGGAATTCCCATCCCTATTATGTTCGTGTTGTGCATCGCCGTTTCGGTATGTGATGCCTTCAGGGACATCACGTAAATTACAAAGAACTTGTGTTTTATTTCCCTTTTCTGTAAATAACCACCATATGATCACACCTTGTTTATTCTGTTTTGTTATGTACAATGTTTTGCATACCTGGTACGCTACCTCGGATGTCGCACGTCATTTCAGAAGACGAAGCCGATGCGACTTCACCTATCCATCCCTTCTGCTATACTGTGTTGCAGGAATAAAAGAATTAAAGAAAAAGACACATCAATGCGTCTGGTATTATGGCAGCAACTTGGAGCGCAAGACAGTCACTGTTGTGACACTCATCACACACACGTTCTGAGTTTATTATTATTATTATTTTGCTTTGTGCATAATACCCTGCATGGTTATATAACAGTATGCATCCAGTTGTTCTAGTTTTTGTAAACGCCAAACTGTAAATCTAATAGACCTGCACAGTGTTATGAAAATCAATTGGCATCCATTGTGGTTGATGTTGCTCTTTACGTCACGCAACTCTTTCTTGGGAGTTTTGAAAGGCGCTTATTAAATGAAATGTGTTACCTGCATGTCTTATAATAGCCCATATAAATATATTGCATGAAAAACAGAAAATGTGATTTGAGTACAGTACGTGTATACGTACTGACCATCAGATGGCGAACGCGAAGGCACGCCTTGATATACGGGACTTGACGTCATAGGATGAAAGCAAGTGACAATAAATAAGTACCGCCTTCGACGCTGTCTAGTAAATAGACGTTGCATCCCATAATTCGATGTGGTAAACTGTTACAATTTTCAGATCCCAATGGAATTTACTGACTTTGAGAAGATACATATACGGAAACATGAATCAAAAGATGTTAGAGCCGACTTTGTGCAAGTTTTTAAAACATGAGGCATTAATATGTGCGCTCGATATGGTCACGACTTTTAAATGGTAAGCATTACAGCAGGGGTGTCCAAAGTCGGTCCTCTATAGGGCAGCTGCCCTGCCTGTTTTCCAGCTCTCCCATGTGCAAAGCGCGTGGTTCAAATCATCAGGACCGTTTTGATGCTGTTTACGGGTCAGATGGAAAACGGGCAGGACAGTGGCCCTCCAGGCCTGGAGCTGGACATGTCCGCATTACACCCAGTCGTTAAGATAAAGTGTAATTGGTTGACTGAATATCCTGCCATCGAGTGGATAAAGAACCACATGCAGTTAATAAACACCATCCATTTCATCTGCTGTTCAAGACTGCTGTTCAATTGGTTGTCTTTGGATTTGCAAAATAGTCTTTGAATCCTCGAGTGTTGTACAATTGATATGTATATCATAATTTAGTAATAGTGTTGCTAAAATATGGTGTATGTCTGTAATACGAGCACCGATTATGGTTTGTGGGTGGTACAGGGGAGTAGGAGGAGTTCGCTCTTCTCTCCTTTTGGACTTTAGTCGAGAGCCAAGAGCAGATAAAGTTTGGTCTGAAAACAGTGTTGAGGATGAAAAAGCTGGTGGGTTTTCTACTTTGCCTGGTTATTTTGACCATCCACACAGGTAGGAACTGCAAGAAAATTCCACCCGAAGACTAATCTATAACGTTGTGTGATTAATTTAATATATCACACACCGTTATACAATTTCAGCAATTTAATAACAAGGATGAAACTTAGTTATTGATATGCGTCTATTCTAAAAAGATTCATATGAGAATTTTACATAATTTTAAATTTACGTATGGATTATTACGTGGCTGCTTGTTTGATGTCCACTTTGCCATGTCGCTGTCTTTGAGACTCTAATTTATTTGAACCCGCACTACAATACCTGTCAAATTAATTTATATTTGTAGCACAAAGGGCACTGCCGGCCTGTTTCCCCTAATTTTGCCGAAAAGCCCGTCTTTGTCTTCACGGGTAGTTCGCGCTTTGCCACGTTGCTATGAGAGCAGCAGCAACAGATCTCACTCTGTTTTGACACACAGAGGGCTGCGTTCATTTTCATAGCAACGGAGAAAAAAACGAGTCCGCCCAGCGGCCCCAGCCGGATGGTCCAGCTCGGGCCTGACTCCCTGGCGAGTAAGGGGAATGAATGGGCACTTTGTTATCTTTAGGCAAATAGACGCTTCCCAAAAGGGAGCCTGCATGGTTAGAGAGAGCGAGAATTGGGGGACGGCAGCCTGGAGTTTGTGGGGGGAGGGAGGGCAATGTGGAGGGGAAAGTGTCAGTGATGTGTTATATATAGCTCAAAACAGAGAAGCTCCCATGGGACAGAATCTGCAGAGGCCTATAAATACCGTAAAACAGTCTGTAGTGAGTATCCTCGGGAGTTTTGGTAGGTGCTTATGAATGAAATGCATTATTATTATTATTATTATTATTATTATTATTATTATTATTATTATTATTATTATTATTATTCATCAATCCATTTTCCGTATACTGCTTATTCCTCATGAGGGTTGCAGGGGTGCTGGAGCCAATCCCAGCTATCTTCGGGCATCAGGGGAGCCAGCCAATCAATCACAGGGCACACAAAGACAAACAAAGGTCACTCTCACACCTCGGGACAATTTGGAGTGTTCAATCTGCCTGCCATGCATATTTTTGGAATGTGGGAGGAAACCGGAGGACCCGGAGAAGTGCCATACGGGCCCGGGGAGAACACGCAGACTCCACACACGGAGGCAGGGGCGGGCCGCGAACCGGCGACCTCTATACTGTGAAGCCGGCGTCCTAATCCCCTCGACCGCCCTATATTATTATTATTATTATTATTATTATTATTATTATTATTATTATTATTATTATTATTATTATTATTATTATTATTATTATTATTATTATTATCTCATTTTCCGTACCGCTTATTCCTCATTAGGGTCGCGGGGGTTGCTGGAGCCTATCTCAGCTGTCTTATTATTATTATTATTATTATTATTATTATTATTATTATTATTATTATTATTATTATTATTATTATTATTATTATTATTAATCACACTTTTCTTGATTGAAAAAAGTAGCCCACTTTTGCTTTCACAATATCTTTTAAATATTATTTTAATATTATTAATATTGAAACATGGTAAGGACGGCCCGGTAGTCGAGTATTTAGTACGCCGGCTTCACAGTGAGGTCGCCGGTTCGCGTCTCGCTCCAGCCTCCCTGTGTGGAATTTGCATGTTCTCCCCGGACCCGCGTGGGTTTTCTCCGGGTCCTCCGGTTTCCTCCCACATTTCAAAAACATGCATGGCAGGCTGATTGAACACTCCAAATTGTCCCTAGGTGTGACTGTGAGAGTTACTGTTGTATGTCTTTGTGTAACCTGCGATTAGCTGGCAAACAATTCAGGGTGTCCCCCGCCTAGTGCCCGAAGACGGCTGGGATAGGCTCCGGTAACCTCCGCGACCTTAATGAGGACTATGCGATATACGGAAAATGGATGGATGAATCATGGTAAAAAAAAACAACATACGCGCGCGCGCGTGTGTGTGTGTACGTGTGTTTGTGTGTGTGTCTGTGTGTCCGCGCGCGCGCGCCTGCGTGTGCTTGTGTGTGCGCGCGTGTGTGTGCGTGTCTGCATACTTGCGTGTGTGCATGCGTGCGTGTGTGCGTATGAGGGTGGGTGAATGCATTATTGTTAACCCAGCGTGTAAAGATTTCATTTGATTCATTTTTCAACAGTAGCCAAAATGGAACTGTATAGTGCCACTTAGCAGTTTTTTTGACAACGATACTAGTGCAGCGTGTTCTACCGGAAACAAATTCCTTGTGTGTCCTACATACTTGGCAATAAAGATGATTCTGATTCTGATTCTGATTCTGATTGTGCTCCTTATTAGATGGCAACCCCATAATCAAGGAGAGCTTTGCTAAGCAGCTCCTGCGTAGCAAAAGGCAAGACAGGCCAAGGACAGCAGGCCACCCCGATGAGCCCATGAGAGTGAGCGTCATTTACAAAAGCTGATATTATTGACCTGAGTGACTTTCGCTTCCAATATGATCTCCAACCCCTCTCTGTTTGTCCAGAAGCACCGTTTTTATCTTCCGAACTGTATATATGCAACTGCATTTTCTTGAAAGTCGATGTGTTTAGGAATAAGAATGACTGCACGTTGCCTTGAACGATTCGCTAAGATCTTTTAACTATTTGGACAGTGACAGTCATTTTCCTTTACACGTCAGTAGAGTTGAAATCATGCATTGTCATCGGGGCACGGTCGTCGACTGGTCACCACGTCCGTTTCATTCAAAAAATATGCATGTCAGGTTAATGGAACATTCAAAAATTTCCCTAATGCACAAATGAATGTTTGTCTATGTTTTCCCTGTGATTGGGTGGCAACCAGTTCAGGGTGTACCCCAACGACTACCCGAGAGCCTCAAGTAGTTCCAATTTTGTGTGTGTTAAATCTCACGATTCTGCAATTTTCAGGTCTTCAAAAAATCATATTTAATTCAATCATACAACTGTGAACACTAATTGGAATCTTCTTCTTTTCCTTTTGGCGTTTCCCTTCAAGGGGTTGCCACAGCGAATCAGTGTCCTCCATCTATTACAGGTTTGATTCGCATGTTTCTTTTGGCCAAGCTTTTACGTCGGATGCCCTTCCTGACACAACTCTCTTATTTATCCGGGCTTGGGACTGGCTCAATAACTCATTAAGCACTAATTGGAATGAATACTTGTAGGAAACCATTTGCATCTTATGGGTTATTTAAACGTGGCACGCACGGTTGAATAATAACCCATAAGATGTGTCATTTTCAACAAAGTGGCATGTAATTGCATAATGCTAAATTATGCCCTACTGGAATTGTTTATCAGGTATTGCGACCGTGGCCTTCTGCTAGAATGACTTAATTTTCTTTTTTGATAATTGTATTTTTGACATTTGTGAAATCGGCAACGAAGACGCTTTCTTAAATGATGAAGTCGCCCGTTATTGAGCCTTTGTATTTTGCAATTTACGACATAGGACAGATGAAACAAGTTAGAACGTTTATTGAAATGTTGACATCAAGTATTACCGTATCACTTCAAAACTGGATGGTTTTATTCCTATTAAAATATGTTAATGTAAACAACATGCAGCTTGGACACAACTCAAGAAGGATCTTACATTTTGAAAGGTTGGAACAATTAAAACAAAGTTGGAATTTGACAAAAAGGCCAACGAATGAATACTTTTCAACACAAAGTGCTTAAGAACAGTTTCAAAAGAACGCCAATAAATTGAAGTCATTTGTCAAATCATTTAAAATTACATCAAAATATTTCAACTCAACGAATGTAAAACATTTCCAACTGTGCCTCCCAGCATAAGATTCTATTACATTTGGCCATATTTTACAAAAGCAACATGTATGTAAACACTGCATAATTGGAAGAGGACTTCATTTTATTTTATTCAATGTGCCAAACTGTTTGATAGACTATCGCGAGTGCACGCGAGCGCATGTGTCACTGACACATTCGCTCGCAAGCACTCGCGTAGGACACGCAAGCACGGGAAATACGAGTATTCTTGTGCCAGGATCAAACGGCCAGCTTTCATTTATGCTTGTTGGGGATTTTGCTGCGTTTATTTATTCATTGATTCATTAATTCATTCGTTCATTCGTTCTTTTATTTATTTATTTATTTATTTATTTATTTATTTTTATTTATGCATTTATCTCCTTATGTATTGTCTGCGTATAGCCTCCTCATTCTTCATTTGCGTGAGCTCAGACATTTATCGTGTTTTCGCTGTTAAGGAATCTCGAGTTCGTGCTTTTCATCAAAGACAACTGTAGCAGACTTGGTTCGTGTTAGTAAAACATTGTTGAAAATGTTATCCAAGCCTGAAAAATGGGATAGTATATGACTTTGTCCAAATATTTTTCAACTCCTGAAAATGATCTCCTGTTCGATATTAAGTATTGCGCATGCGTTGCTGTTTGTGGTTAAATTGATTCAAAACCAACCAGAAATAGCATTTGGGAAGTAAGTCAATTTTTGTATATACTATTTTTACTCTTAATCAGAGTGTTTCTCATCGCTAAATGAATTATTCACGTTTTTTTCACTGTTATGTTGCCTTCACAGTCAATGCTGCTGTTCAACGCCACGTACGCGGTGCTCGTCCATTTTCATGTGTAACAATTAATTTGCTTGACTTGGCATATTTATCTCTGTCAGGAACACATGCTTCACATGCAGGCTCTGGACCAGAGAGCGCAGGAGACCAACATGGAGCATTGGCTTAACCCTAACTGCTACCCACGCTGTGACAGAAACTATGGATATCCTGTCTGAAGATACGAAGGTCGCCAAGACTCTGCACTTTGAAGTCATAACTCATATTCCCCCAAAAAAACAAAGAAAAAAAAAACAAAGAAAGGAGTCTATACAGTACATTTATATTCAACTAATGTATGACAACATGACAAGAAAAAATATTAAAGAGGGCTCCCTCTTGGGTTTTTACAAGTAATAGCGTTTCCCTCGAGATGGATTGTCATGAAATATAAAATATCTTTTTTTGCAAGTCGCAGCATCTTAAAATGTATGTGATGGAAGGCGAAACTTTAAAATAAATGTAGATGTATTTTTGAGTCAGATGAAAAATTGTTAATCAAGTGAAAATAACCCACAGAGGGAAACACATCTACCACAAGGCCCGTGGTCAGGAATGCACTCGCGTGGCTTCTGAATAAATAATTGTCTATTTTTTTTGATTTATGCATCCTAGAAATGTCAATACACGTCTGTCTATAATATCGTGACTATATGAGAATGCGAAATGCTAAATGATAAATGAGGAAATGCCTCATTCATGTGGAGGTGGGTGGTTACTTCACTTTGGTCGAAATGGAATTTATTGTCTTGTCTCCACAGAAAACAACCGCCTCAAGACGATGAAAGCGATTAAAAATGGACAGACTTCCTCAAACTGATGCGCCAACGACGCCAATGGATAATGCATCTCATATTTTTAGTCCATCAGAATGCATGTTCGTTTCTTAGAATATACGTATTTACCCTTAGTATCTTATTGTGACGTCGGAAAATATTTACTTTGAGAATGAGTTAATAAAAAATATATTTAAAACAATCCCGAGTGAATACTCGATCGCAACATATTTTAATGCCGCAGTTACGCAGTGGCAATCTTGGAATCGAATTTTGTTTGGAATCGTCCTGATGAACACCAGAAAAACGTCAGTCAGATCAGTGCAGTGTCTGGCCAATGATTTATAGCAATTTTTGTCATGCATAATGCACAGCGGTTGAGCGGTGAAAATGGTTCAAATGTGGGCACGCTTGTACAAACATGCGCGTGTAGCGAGAATGCGCTCACATGCACTTGTTGAAACAAAGTTTGCCAGGAGCTTCTCGTGTTCACCCGACATGCGGGGAAGATGTGGAGAATATATTTCTGTGTACTCAACTCAAAAGTCTGCTCATTTGGTTTAGGTTGACGTGTTGGTAATTGTGCCAGAAAGTAATCTCGTCAGACAAGTTGACATGTAGGTATTGATTTTTGAAAACAAACAGCGCTTTAAGTTTGAACAAAATTAGGCCCTACTGGAATTGTTTATCAGGTGTCGCGTCTGTGGCCTTCTGCTAGAGTGCGACATGAACAGAATGACTTACTTTTCTTTTATGATAATTGTATTTTTGACATTTGTGAAATCGGCAACGAAGACGTTTTCTTAAATGATGACGTCGCCCGTTATTGAGTCTTTCCATTTTGCAACAGACAGTTGAAACAAGTTAGAACGTTTATTAAAATTTTGACATCAAGTGTTACCGTATCACTTCAAAACTGGATGGTTGTATTTCTATTGAAATATGTTAATGTAAACAAAATGCAGTTATGCCTGGACACAACTCAAGAAGGATCTTACATTTTGAAATGTTGGAAGAATTGAAACAACGTTGGATTTTGACAGAAATCCAAACGAATGAATACTTTTCAACACAAAGTGCTTAAGAACAGTTTCAAAAGAATTCCAAAAAATGGAAGTCATTTGTCAAATCATTTCAAATTACATCAAAATATTTCAACTCAACAAATGGATCTATCAACAGAAAACATTTCCAACTGTGCCTCCCAGCATAAGATGCTCTGACATTTTGAAAGTCAAATGTCCATATTTTACAAAAGCAACATGCATGTAACCAGTGCATAATTGGAAGAGGACTTCATTTTATTTTGGTCAATGTGCCAAACATGTTTGATAGACTATATGTATATGAATATTTGTCTTTGAATATATAACACAATTTTCTCTTTTTATGAACCCTTCATCTGCATAATATTTTGGTGTAGTGTGTCCACATCATCTCTGGTTTTTAAAGAAACCTTTTGAAGTGCTGCTCTCCTTGATGGTCACAGTTAGTAAGTTGGCAGTGACATCAGTCACCAGGACCTTTTCCACGCTGCACAGAGATGGTCGCCATGTCACCTCATCCAGGTCGATGTCGAGCTGGGTTGGGGATGGCTTGTCCAAAAAGAAAGGCTTTTCCGTGGGGAGGAGCCGGCTGGGGCCACACTTATGCTTGGAGTGGCCTGAACTGTTTTTAGTCCTGTGTGTGTCCCTGTGTGAGTGCAGGTCGCTCTCTGAGCAAAGCTGCTTGTGGGATCCTCCGCCTGTCATTGGCCGGTTTTGTGAATGGCGATGGTGATGATGATGATGATGATGATGATGGTGCCGATGGTGTTTATGTCTGTGACCATGGTACTGAGGGCTTCTATGATGGGAAACCTTGAGCAGTTTCATATCTTCACCACTCTGAAGCTTCAACAGTTTTTGAGGGCTGTGGTTCGAGAGTTCATCTGCTCTTCTCTGGTCGGGCTCATAGGCTGCTGGGATACTGTCTTGGAAATGGAGCTTTGGCTTCGGACCTCTCTTTTTGGGGAAATGCACCAGCTCTTCAGAGTTAGCTTGTTGCTCGTGGGCCACATCTGGTGGACTGACAAATACGCTTTCTCCTCGGTTAACAGTGCTGGGTGGGAAAATTGTGGGAACAACTGCTCTCAGGCCTTCTCTGGCCCTGTGGGTGACAACGGGCTGTGGTGTAGTGCAGGTAAAGCGCATCTTCCGCATTGTGTCATTCCTAAACTCATAAGACTTGGTGGCTTGGGCCTATTCGAAAATGAAAAAAAAAAAGAGTTTTGTCACTGCTTCACACATTTTGCGACAATTTACAAAGTTTCCATTTCGTGACACTGTAAATTAACATTTTGAAAATAGTTGTATTACTCTGGAGTAACCAGAAGAAAAACCTCAGTTAAAACACTTCTTTGCTGCTCAGGGAACCAGGCCTCAACAGTGTAATTGACGTGTGACACTGCACTGCTATAAAACGGACAATTACAGGACCAAGTTCCTTCCTGGACCCTGTATTCACCTCTGAACTACCAGTGACCCTGGTTAACAACACTCATGCTGCCATTTAGATAGATAAACTTGAGCTGTTTTTACTTTACTCATGGTCGTGAAAATTCATTTCTGACACTAAAATATATGGCAGGGGAGGTTGTTGTTGCTATTGTTGCTTTGTTATTACCAAGATTGAACAAAATACATTAGCCGTGAGTTGCTTTCATGGCCCAGATCAATAAATGTGAGAGATCACGCATATGCCCATGGGAAACAATACAATTTCATCTCATGGGTCTGAAAATGAATATTCGTTTAGTACAAATAATGAATGTTTGCTTTTTATCCTTGCCAGTGTCACCGAGTGACCAACTGGTCTGTGAACCGATGATTATTTAAGAATGTATCCTATTAGTGTGACATTTTTGTGGAGTACTGTGCAACAAGATTTTTCTGGGGTAAAATGTGCTGCGAGGCTCAATAGAGATTGAGAAACAATGCCTTCTAAGAGAACACGTTCAATTGAATATGCATAATTGCTCTCGTGATAATTAGGATCAGCTAGCGACTAACAAAAAATAGATGATTGGCATTACCTTGAGAAGAAACTTCTTGGGTTTTGGTCCTCTCTTTTTGGGTCCGAATAGTTCCCTTTCACGCTCCCTGTTAGGAACACGGCAAAGGCAGACGCCTCTTGATGTGTCAGCCGATCAAGTGCACGTAACGTAAAGTTAGGAGTAGACAGGCCATGTAACGTCGAACGTACCTCTGCTCGAAAGCCGCAAACAGACGGTAGTCCAGGATATTTTCCTCCGGTTCCCATGTGCTGTATCTGTTGGGGCGGATTGAATCACATCAAATCGACAGTTAGTTTGGATTGAGGAAGCGAGGATTCAGGCTTTCACGGCGTGGAGAGTTTGGTCGTCGCGTTTACCCCACGAGTCCGCTTTCACGTCGAGCTTTAACCACGCTAGCCACGGCGAGCTAAAGACAGCTACCACGGCAGTGACACAATATGCGCCGCAAAAACAGAATAACAGAATGCAAGACTTACTTAGGAGACCAGCCCTTCCATTTTACAAGGTACTCGATCCGACCCTGCATGCCGTCAGAAACACAACAGGCGTAATTTAGCTGTGCAAGGCGACATTAGTATTACAAAAGCTACATTTTGGTTCGTTTGGTTTTTGGTGAAAGCAAAGGCCACGTACCTTCCTGATTCTGCGTTTGATGATCGACTCGGCGGCGAACACCCTCTCTCCGACAGCAGACAGCTCCATGTTGACTCCAGTGCGACCTACCCTTAGCTAAGCTTGCTAGTGTTAGCGAAGCAGACGTTTTTTTTCTCCCAGTGTCTCTGCCACTCTCAATTCCCGACAGACCATAATACTACCCCGCACAGCGCGGACGTCACCGCATTTTTTACATTGTTGCTATGGAACCGCAGTCGAGGGACCCACTTTGAAGACGCCCATTGGCCCAGCCGTTGCTACGTGATCGGGTTGCTACGTGAGGGGAGGAGCTTAATCTGGCAGGAAAACCCTTAGTTCTCCGACTTCGCTTCATGACTTCAAATTGCTGTGGAGAGAGAAGACAAAGATGTGGCGCATTTTTTTATGATAAAGATTTAAAAACAATTGCTTCTATGTTTTCTAAAGCCAGTGTTGAAGTAATTAAATCAAAGCAAAGAAAGGCATTTCAGCACCGAGCATCGAGAGAACACAGAAATCGGCACCATACAACCGCATGAAAAGCTCTCTATTCCATTTTCGTTCGTCCAATGCAGCACGTTCATTGCAAAATGCCGTTTGTTTTTGTAAAATAGAGCAAGTTCACCCTGCTCACAATGGCGACACGTGTACACTTATGTGTATTATGTTGATATATATATATATATATATATATATATATATATATATATATATATATATATATATATATATATATATATATATATATATATATATATATATATATATATATATATATATATATATATATATATATATATATGGATAACTACAGGATAACTACACAACTATGATCTTGGTTATTTCTACAAATGACATGGCGATTTTGTGGTTGTATTATTCAACCGACAACCGACCCCACCCCACCCGACCCCCTGGGAAAAGGCAAATGAGCAGACTTTGTTCATATTTACTTTACATCTGATGTGTCAAACCATTCCAGGAAGTGGGCGCAAAACACAAAACATTGCAGTTTACGAATACAACAAGAATTTCCTGGTCGTTAGATTGATGCCAAAAACAACGCATACATTGTGGCTGCTCCTGTTGTGCTCCGACTGAAATTTTATGATCAGCTAAATATGCTGATACTTTTAAATATGAATAATAATAATAATAATAATAATAATAATAATAATAATAATAATAATAATAATAATAATAATAATAATCCCTCAATTTACAATGTAACGCGTATTCCTCATTAGGGTCAAGGGGGGTTCTGGATCCCAGCCAATCCCAGCTGTCTTCGGGCACGAGGCGGGAGACACCCTGAATTGGTTGCCAGCCAATCGCAGGGCACACAAGGACAGTCAAACAACAAGGACATCCAAACAAACAACAGTAACTCTCACAATTTGGAGTCTTATCTTATATCTGCTTCCCATGCAATAATAATAATATTACTAAATATGCTGATACTTTCAAACATCTGCATAATAATAATAATAATAATAATAATAATAATAATAATAATAATAATAATAATAATAATAATAAATAATAACTTTTATTATTAGTAGTACGTGGTAATATTAGTATTCAATCCATCCATCCATTTTCCGTACCGCTTATTCCTCATTAGGTTCGCGGGGGGTGCTGCAGCCTATCTCAGCTGTCTTCGGGCACGAGGCGGGGACACCCTGAATTGGTTGCCAGCCAATCACAGGGCACACATAGACGCACAACAGTCACTCTCACATTACCACCTCGGGACAATTTGAAGTGGTCAATCTGCCTGCTATGCATGTTTTTGGAGTGTAGGAGGAAACCGGAGGACCCGGAGAAGACCCACGCGGGCCTGAGGAGAACATGCAAACTCCACACAGGGAGGCCGGACCGGGACGCGACCTCTGCACTGTGAAGCCGGTGTGCTAATAACCACTCGACTACCGGGCCGCCATATTAGTATTATAGATTTGTAAAATGCAAATCATTCAGCTAATTATTCAGCAACCAAACGGAATACATTAGATTGACAAAATCACTTGATTGATATATTTTGGACTTTGGCGTTATTGAGGTCGTTTTAAATAAAACAATAGATAAACACATGAGATATATATTCGTCCAAATTTATGAAACAGATTTGAATGGATGGATTTCCACACAATAGATGACGACCCCCCAACCGTAAATACCCAAAAATTACATCGGACTGAACGCATTTTCGAATTCATGTTTTACATTATTTCGTTTAGAGTACTCTGTTCGCAAAAAAAAATCTTGTGGGTGTTTCTTTTTTTACTTCCGTGTTTTCGAATTGTCCGGTGTTTGGCTAATTAATTTGAATACATAAATAAATAAAATGCACCCCGTTCAAATCCTTTATACATTTGTTCGTTAACCTCAAATATTCACGATAGAACCCGCTTCTGCAAATTATTTTTCTTATGGCGCTTTTCGTTTGATATTATTAGAGATAATTAAGAAATTTTAGTGAGGATATCACCGACGTAATTATTTAATAATGCCAATATATTTTATCGTTAAGCATTGCTGCTACTTTTTCAAGTCCTTTTGCACGTAGAGCAGGGGTGTCCAAAGTCGGTCCCCGAAGGCCGCCGTCCTGCCTGTTTTCCAGCTCTCACAGGAGCAACGCACCTGATTCAAATCATCAGGCATATTTTGATGCTGCTTCAGAGCTGGCTGATGAGCTGATCATTTGAATCTGGTGTGTTGCTCCTGGGAGAGCTGGAAAACAGGCAGGACAGCGGCCCTCGAGGACCGACTTTGGACACCACTGACGTAGAGGATAGCTGACGCATCTTGGGCTGGATATCATTTGTGTTAATCAGAGTTGCTGCAGTTTCAGAGATTAAGTGGGCGTGCGATGTGGAAATATATTATTTACGCACACCAACTAGTTGCACACAGAAAGCCAATGAGATAAACCTGGATTTAATTATTCTTCAACTCAGTGGACATCAAATAGTCGCGTAAAATACATTCCACGATTGCAATATTTTACTGTAAATGAAATGTAAAAGTGGCATGACCATGGACAACGACACACATTGAAGTATATTCACACAAACCCTGCAACGATGTCAAATACATCGACACGCTGTTATCTCAATGAAAAATGCTGTCTGCTAAATCGTCATCCTCTCGTTTATGCACTTTCTGCTACACTACAGGCCATTGTCCGAGATATACGCACCACTGCGATATAATAGTGACCGCTGTCACATTTGTCTGCACACTCGACTCGTCAAGGATAAATAAACAGCGCACACACATTTCTGTTAGTTAACCTGTTCTAAGGGTGACATTCAATATATCTTATCGTAAATGTCAATAACAGACATAATCTTTCCAATTTACATACCACTAAATATGGTCATTAGACTGTTACATACGACTATAACGTATTTTAATTATAAAAACAAACTCACAAAGACATGCAATGGAATGAGAAAAATTCAAACCACCAACAGGATTGTTTTATTATCATGCCTCCGAAACAGAGCATTGTTATGTTCATATAATACGGATTTAAAAAGGCGATCGTTTAAACGAAGCCGTGGTGAACGCGACAAGACAACGTGACTCCCAACTGCAAAATAACCCGTCGAGGCTTCGCCCCACTCAGTTGCACACTACCAGCTGGAACCGCGTTAGACGCCCCCACCCTTTAAGCCCCCCCCCCCCCCCCCCCCCCCACGGCCAAATATCCGGACTTTGCGATTATTTCACCCGATACACATGACATTATGATAATGCCGCGGTTGCCGTGGAGCACGGCGTTGTTTTTTTTTTACGACACGATGGATGATTCCGAGCTGGAGTGGACCGAAAAGGAGGACAGCCATTTTCTCCCCCTTTGTGGCGGCGCACATCCGCGAGTGAAAAACACACACACACTGGCTTAGAGTTGCAGATTGAAACACAGCAAATGTTCCATTTTACAAACGGCGTTTGACAGGCATTTACAGAACACGCCAGTCGCATGTACAGCGCAACAACAACAACGGTGGGCAACGAGATGTTTTTGGGAGGTAAACGCAAAAGAGGGCGTCGTATTGCTCTCCTCGTCTCTGCTTGAAAGCGCCCTTTCAGTTCTCGAGCGGAACAGCAACGGAGTGAAACGAAAGCAACACGAAACCTCTGCCTTCCTTCGTATGGAAAACACAGCGTGCCGTCGCTTCGCGTGGCAGCGGGTTCGTCAGACGGCACCACCTGCATTGGTACCTGATGTTAGGCACGAAACGGCGGTGCAATCCCTGGATTCGTTTTCATGTGACATATGTCCACAATAACATCCCAAGTGTGTTTTCTGAACCAAATATTAATCATTTTTGGTTACGATTGGTTCAGGCATTGGTATGATAAATGTTATGCTAATTTAGCAAGCACATATAGAATGTAGTCTTGGGATGCCATCCACATGAACACGAAATGTCATAGGCGAATGCTCATTCTTCACAGCATTGTATCAATCCGGACACCAAGTTGAACTTGCAAATAATTTTATTATTGCAAAACCGTAAAGGAAGCATTTACAAAACATGAAAGTGCATCACTGCACTTTACAAATCACATGTGCTGGAATTGTTATTTTTGTGAAAACATGCCCTATAAAGTAAGACCATAGAGCACACGATTGAAACCTCAAAAGGAACTTCTCTGTAAATGCCTTTATAATCTTTTGTTATTACACTGTGTTCTTAGTTATTTGATAAGTGTTTGATATGTGCTTACAAAACACGCTAAAGCCGAGGCGCATGTGTGGGCCACACAGAGTGGAGAATAATATGATAGCCAAGTAAAGCCAGCCCAGTTAGTGGTACGAATAGCACAGATTTGTGATCGTGGTATCATTCACATGAAGAATTCCCACTGCAATGCTGCAAATCATAAGTTAAATAAATGATTTAGAGTGTCCGAGGCACACGATCAGACAACAGAAGCAGGGACAAATAAAACCATGAGCAACATTGATAAAATATCATTTAACACGTTCAGCTTCTCAAAAATATTTATTGACAAATGTGCTTTCCTTATTAATTTTAAACACGTATGCACACAGCTTGCTCTTTTTTTGCTCTCTCACACAAACACACACGTACACAAAGACACACACACACACACACACACACACACACACACACACACACACACACACACACACACACACACACACACACACACACACACACACACACACACACACACACACACACACACACACACACACACACACACACACAGTGTTTTTACCATGTTTCAATATAATTTTCTTCCATACAAACATTTCTATAAATCCTACATTCATTTACAAGAGTTTGAATGTAGACTGTAGCGAGCACAAAAATTATAAAGAATGTAAGTGCATTTTCAGTTAGTTATAAGTCATTTTGATTTCTGAACTAAGTTTGAAATTGCATGTGACAATGTCACAACATATATAGAACGTAGTCTTGTATGCCAAGTCACATGTCATGCAGGAAATAAACAGAGCAAATAATTGAAAAGCTTTTCCTTGTGAGCTATACAAAATTATATAGGAACTAGTTTTGTTATTTTACATTCTAGCCTCTGAAAATACAAAAATGTCTCCCATACTTTTGTACAGTTACACTGTGACATACTCCTTGAAGGTAACTGTGATGCAGTTTGTAGTAATGTCCGTGATGACTATATTCCCGAGGAAGGGCTCAAAAGATGGAAACGATGTATCCGCTTTTCCCCTTTCCCGGTGAGCAACTGTCGGCGAATCAACTGTGCCCACAATTGCAATGTTTTCAGTTTCAGCCCGGGGCTGACTTTCAATTTGCTCTTTCACTTGCGAATCTGTCTGTGTTCCATTCTGTTCGTGTCGTTCTGGCTGGAACCCAGCGGAAGCAGACACTCGAGGCCTGGATTTAACAACGCTCAAGTCAATAGGCTCCTCTTGATCATGATCGGCAAAGTCACAGTGTTCCAATGAAAACGGACCCCGGAGGCCATTTTGGTCAGTGCTAAAGCTTTGGGTGGGTGAGGAGAGTGTGTGGTGGGAGACAAACAACCTCTTTCCACGCTCCTCAGAGTCAGTGGAAGAATGGTGTCGCTTTAATCCATGAAATTCATCTTGGGTTGTTTTTTTGTCAGTAGACATTGGAACTCCGGCATCCAGAGGTGAAGAGACCAGATTAGGCTTGGGTGTCAATTGTAAAGGCTGATGGGCTGGAAGAAGACACTCACCCCTCACTTCAAAATGTTTATCCTGTTCCGTCAGAGCAAGTTTGGTTTGGGCGGACTGTTGGTTTTCTTTGGTTGAATCTTCTGTGACTCTCGAATCAGCTTTGGCTTTCTTTGCAAATCCATTCATGAGTCCAAGATGTTTGACCAGCTTCATTTTTTCAATGTGTCTTTCTGCATTGTCTGCTCCTTGTGAAAGCACCTGTGCCGACTGGGATTCACCATTTGTAACTTTTGGGTCCACCATTCCATTTTCCATGTATTTGCTCATGACAATCACAATTCTTCCGTTCTTGTTTTTGTTTTTCACAATTTTGAGTTTACCGCCACTGACGCCGTTGTGCTGTATAGAGGCAGGGACTTTAGGTCTTCCCTCCTCTTGTTCTTTGTGGCCAATGAGGTTTGCTGGGAGCTTTTTCAGCTCCATGGTAATGTCCTTTACGTTGGTCAGGACGCCTGAAGTCTTGTCTCCGAACCATTTTTGCTGCAGTACAGGGGGGAGATTGTATCCCTTGATGGGCAGTTCTTTCGTGTTGACCTCTCTTGGCTTTGCAAACACAGACTCATGCATCTGTAAGGCCGGCTGGTAGTGTTGGTGCTTCTTGGCGTTGAGCTGATCGTAGAATGTGGTGCCATTGGCAAGCTGCTCAGTCTCACATTCTCGGTTCGTGGGCTGGAACTGGTGATGTTTCTTGCTGTTCAGCTGGTACTGCTGACTCTGAGGACACAGCATTGGAATGGACTTGGTTTCGTGACAGCTCATGAGGGACTCATGATGGCCGGCAAGTACACTGGATCTTCGAGCAAAAGAAGGGACCTGTCCGAGTACACAGTCATGAAAGAACAGCACTTGCGTTAATGGAGCACTTATTGAAAACACTCATAATAAACATAACGTCGGTTAAAACACAATCTAGGCAGACTAGAGCAGATTTCAAAAGCATGCAGACCTAGTACACCACCAGCATAGATGGAAAAAAATTTGCATTTGGATCAGCAATCTAATTCTATTCACAATTTGCCTTGGGTGTGGCTTATGAGTTGTGGTGAGGGAATGCACATGATACACTTTGCACCACAAAGTAATTAATACCCTCCGGTCATAGTCTGTGTTCACTCAGCACCCCCTCCTCTCCTGCCATTTAGGAGCACCAAACGTGACATTTGTTTCAAGTGTTTCCTGTGGCAGTGAGCTCATCTCGGAACACCTCTGGCATGCGTTGTGAACTGTCATTGACTTAGCAAGTGTTGCCACTGACACCTTCCTAAGAGGAATAGAAGCAGTGCTCTGAGTGGTACCCCTGACCTTCGGGTTGGGTAAAGGATGCGAAAAATGTGTCATTCACACTCTTGGAGCAATCACTACTGAAGTTAGGTCACAATTAGAGGTATATTACAGTGCAGTATCGCGAACTTTTTTTTGCTTATCACAAAGTGTGAGGTGACCGGTTATACTTCCATTGCCGGATTTACCAAGGGTTAAAAAAAAGAAATTATGTCATAGACCAGCGGTTGGGAACCTATGGATTGCGAGCCATTTATGGCTCTTTTGATGATTGCATCTGGCTTGCAGATAAAACAAAATACATATTCTCGGTTTTCCTGTTTGGGCTGCAGTTGTCGGAAATTGCAATTTTGATTGGATTATGCTGACCAAGGTGGTTGATGTTCTTGGTGGTTACTTTGCAATTATGCATAACTGCACTAACAGGGCTTGACTTCAGCAGTTTTTTTCTCAATTGAACTTTTTTTAATTATTCGGCCTGAGTGACATTTTAGTATATTTTGGAAAACATCAAGATGAGGTATGTGACAAGGGAATGCAAATTCCTATTTGACCACGAAGAAGCTACGTGAAGTCAAACAATGTTGTGGAGGTGGGTGTCCAATTTTGCAAATCGAACCAAACAGATTTTTTTCCTCCCTTTTGAATAATTGTCAGGAAAGGACGCACCTTACTGAGCTATTCTGTCTTGCGTTGGTCATCCCACACTTTATAAAATACAGAATTCCAATTTTCTTTTGTTGGTCGGAATTCTTCATTCACATGCAGTGCTCTTTTCTTACCTGAACCATAAGGTGCTTGGGCTTTGGTCCTCTCTTGCGATAGCCCATCAGCTGCTCTTGACGTTCCCTGTGAGAGAAACAGCAGGTCATGATGGAAGCCACGCTGCACTGAGTAAAGTTGCCGTCACATGGCAATAGAATGTATAATATATGATCCAGACATGAGCTACTGCTCGGCCAAAGTTTAACACTGCAACCAAATGAGCCTCGTCCTCCCCAAAGAACATGACACCGGTTTAGTGAATGTATCCAAGCGCAAAGGGCTGTCGGGCCTTGTTGACTCCCCCCCCCCCACTCTCCATACTCTTCTCTCCATCCAAGTAAATCAACACAGCAGACAGAAGTGATGTCAGTCCCCTCCTCCATCCTCCTCCCTCACATGTAATTACAGTGACGATTCAGTGTATTTTCATAGTCTGGCATTCGGACAGTTTGTCTCCCTGGAGAGACATGCAATTAGTTTCAATAAAATCTCTGCTTGTGAGAGAGAGAGAGAGAGAGAGAGAGAGAGAGAGAGAGAGAGAGAGAGTGGTAATTGCTAAAACAGATGGAGAGTGATGTCCATGTTAACGTGTGACCTACGACTGAAAGGTTGCAGTGTGTGAGAGAACAACGCGGGCTTAGAGAAAGGCCAGTGACAGGTTAACACAATATGCATCTGAAATCACAGAATATTCACTTCCATGTTTATGAGGCTAGTAGACTTTTTAACAAACGTTAACCACAGAAGACCCTCCACTAATATGGAGCGCAAAGAGTTTGGTCTTATTTTGACATTTAAAGATCACATGACCCAATTGAGTTTGTTATGTTAAGATTCGGCAGCAGGTGGCGGGGTTGTGCTTCCCAGCTTGTAACACACCTGCTGCCAATCTCCTAATTATTCACCGGAGTATTTATTTAACGAGTGTCATACTGCCATTTGTGTGCCGGTGAATTATTCGCCTTGCCACTGCTCGTGCCCATGTTTGGTATTTCACGTTCTTGTTCTAGTTGTTATTGTATCTCTCGGTCCATTGTTCATGATTCCGATTCTTGTTATTCAGCATTCTGTGTATTTGTGAATTGGGTATGTCAAATTTAGTTTTGTATACCCTTGATTGTTTTTTTCCTCCTCGCCTTTCTGCTAGTGCATTTTGTTTTCGCGTCGTTTGTATTTCCTGGTCCTTATGTGACCAGCGCTTTGAGTGGATTTTTGTCTGTTTGGAGTTACGTACCAAACTAAATGTTATTCGGTACACCTGTCTCCATCTGCTATTTTTGGGATCCTGCTACCTACTTATCGCCCAAACGAAGCGAGACTTCTATTTGCTTTGTTTGGATGTGACAGAATTTACCGGCCAACATGGATCCCCCAGACCTAGACTGGATTAGGCCCGCTCTGGCCAGCGATGAAGGGCGGGTGAGTCAACAGGATAGAGCGAACACAGAGCCCCGTAAAGCCGTATCCATGTAGGCTCACCGGTTAGACAAAGTCGGAACTCGCCAAGCTACCGTGCGAGTATCCCCTCTTCTCCCGATGGATAGTCGGGAACCAACTTTACCTCACCTGCTGCTTTATGGGGGTGAACACGGTCGATGCGGGGAATTCCTCCACCAATGCTCATTGGTATTCGACCAACAACCCTCGGCCGATGTCAGTGACAAATCAAAAGTTGCGAACATCATGAGCTTATTGTATGGTCAAGCGGCTTCTTGGGCACTAGAAGTTAGCAACACGCAACCTGGACTTTGGTCTTCCTTCCCTGTCGTCGTAGACAAATTACGCTGGGTGTTCCATCACCCGGTGAGAGGCAGGGAGGCCGAAGGACAGTTATGAGATTGTCATCAAAGAAGGCAGTCGGTGGCAGACTATTTGATTGCTTTCCGTATTTTAGCCACCCATAGTGGTTATGACGATCGAGCACTATGTGGACTGTTTAGCCGGGGCCTCAAGGACGAACTCGCCGTCCGTGACGACAGCTCCAACTTGAATGAGCTTGTGGACCTCGCCCTGTGACTGGACAACCGCATGCGGGAGAGGAGTCGTGAATGCGGGTGCCAAAGGATTCCCAACAAGCCCCGCCACAAAACATCAACACAAGCGGGCTCCGGGGGCCTCAACAGTGGACGGTCCTCGGAAAACCGGCCAATGCAGCTAGGAAGCGGGCACTTGAGTCCGGAGGAGAGATGACGTCAGATCCACGACCAGGCCTGCTTCTACTGCGGTCTACGGGGTCATTGTGTTGTGGACTGCCCGACAAGGAAGCAAGGAGGGTTGAGACTATGGCCGCACTCGGGAGACTGGAATTGGATGGAGAGATTTATGGACCTGCCCAGGTTCTCTCCATCAACTGTTTTATTGACGCCTCTAAAATAGGCTGTTTAATAGAGGAGCTAGACATGGCTAAACATGTTCATGATCTCGATGGGTGACTGCTGGCGCAGGACAAACATATTACATTTCCCTTCAAACTCAAAATAGCTGGCAATCATGTCGAATACCGTAGGTTCTAACTTATGCAGTTCCGTGCCATCCCCTTGATTCTTGGTTTGCCTTGGTTAAATACCCAGAATCCAGTCATTTCATGGGAACATACCACTTCGTGACGGGCCTTCCTCCTTCCAGAGGAAAGACAGTCACCCTCACGGTGGTGAACCCATTTTTAAAGTCGGCTCACTTCATCTCACTGTCCAAGTTGCCATCTGGCCTCGAGACGACTAACCTACTTGTCCACCACGTCGTTCGTCTTCATGGGATCCCGGTGGACATTGTGTCTGACAAGGACCTCCAGTTTGTTTCTAGGGTCTGGAAGCGGTTCTGCAGGGCTGTGGGGGCCACAGCAAGCCTGGCGTCGGGGTATCAGCCACAGTCGAATGGGCAAACGGAAGGCAAGAACCGGGACCTGAAGCAGCTCTCAGTTGTGTGTGTCTCCACCATCCCTCATCGTGGGCAATCTACGCACACAATATCCTTGTCCCCATGCTGTTCCCAACCCAGGAAGGCCAAGTGATGAAGGTTCACCCCGTGTTCCACGTGTCCCTGCTCAAATCGGTGGAGACCAGTCCCTTGGCTCCTCCTTCCGCCCACCCATGTTCAAAGTGTCCCTTCTGAAACCGGTCTAGACCAGTCCCTTAGCTGCTCCTTCCGTCCACCTATGTTTTACGTGTCCCTGCTCAAACCGGTGTAGACCAATCCCTTGGCTCCTCCTTCCACCCCGCCTCAGATCGTGGATGGTAATCCGGTTTACACTCTGAGGGAGATCTTGGATCACAGTTCAGGGGTAAGGGTGTCCAGTACTTGGTCGACTGAGAAGGCTACAGCCCGGAGGATCGGCAATGGGTTCCTTGCTTCTGGACCGTCCCTTCCACTCCTCTCACCCTTCGAAACCGGTAGGGCGCCAGGAGCCATCCATTAGGGGGGGGGGGGGGTACTGTCATGTTCAGATTCAGCAGCAGATGGTGGGGTTGTGCATCCCAGCTTGTAACACACCTGCTGCCAATCTCCCAATTATTTACCGGGTTTGTTAAGGAGTGTCATTCTGCCATTTGTTTGCCGGTGAATTATTCGCCTTGCCACCACTCGTGCCCAGGTTTGGTATTTCGCGTTCTTCTCCTCGTTGTTATTATATCTCTGGGTCCATTGTGTTCTTCATTCCATTCCGATTCTTGTTATTCACCATTCTGTGCATTTGTTAATTGGGTATGTCAAATTTCGTTTTGTATACCATTGATTGTTTTTTTTCTCCTCGCCGTGACAGAGTTCAGTAATAAACAAAAAGTTAATTATTTATCTACATTTCCAATAAGTCAAGAACAGATGAAAACAAGATGTGAAGAATAAAGTTTCCTTCGTCCTCACAAACTAGTGTTTCATTACTTCATGCGGGTATAGGATGTTCACTTATAGAGGTGACAAAGCACATGAACACTTTCAACCTCTTGTACGCATTACTTGTTCAACAATAACAACTACAGTGAAACAAACAACAAAATTATTGCAACCTTAAGTAACAGCCACATTCCTTTGAAAACATGCTGCGAGTAAAACCCTGTTGTATTCAATCATAAATGTGATGTGATAATAAATACTTGAAGTTGGTACAATTTTGTTTCCTACAGTAATGTGGAAGGAACCTTTCCAAAGTAGCAAAAAACAAACAAAACCTGTATGCTCAAGAAAAAGTAGTAAAGACGTTCCGTGGATGAAGAGGCAGGTGCATGGGATGACTGGATGGTGGGTAAAAAGGCAGCACTGACGCATGATAACCTGCTGCTGACATGCAAAGAAAGATCATGTGACAAAAGGTCTGTTGATGCACCACTTTTCTTGGACCTTAACCCTGATTCGACCCTCTTGTGACACTTATTTAAATCTTAATCCGGTCTTTACAATGGTGTTGAAGAATAGTTGAGTGTCAACACTAGATTTTCCTGGACGTTTCCAGAGGCTGCAAAGTTTATGCTAAAACGTGTAAAAAAAAATTAAAACACGATGATTGAAGTTTTGTGTTGAAAACAGGAAAAGTAGGGAACGGTGACTTTAAACATGTTTCATCACGTTAATTCTCACTAAATAAGGGTTTTGGCACTTGTATGGCTGGTTTGTCGAGAAAAAAAGCATACCTGTCTTCAAAAGCATCAAGCAGCCTTGGGTCCAGAATGTTTTCCTCTGGTTCCCATGTATTGTATCTGTTTAGGGAGGTATGCAATCACAAGACACAACTTAAACATGCTGAAACACTCCCGTTGGATGTATCTTAATTCGTCATCACTGCCTTTAGAAAGGCCTACAATTAAGGAATGTCAAAATGAAGGAATCTTCATTTGCACGCATTGTAAAATCGCACCCACGATTTGGAGGCCAAAGTTCCCAAAGTGAATACAAACAACCGCTCAATCCCACAGAGTTGGTTGTGTGTTGAATGTGATAATTTCATGAACCCTTTCTGACGTTTATTGGGTCACTTACTTTGGGGACCATCCACGCCACTTGACCAGATACTCGACCCTTCCCTGCGAATGCACAGATAAACAGCCTAAGCAAGAGCAAAAACACGTTCTTCGGGTCATCTTGAAACATCGTGCGTTGTCAAAACATGTAAACAGTCGGAGCTAAGAGGAACGTTTTATTTCCATGTGACAAACCTTCCGGCTACGCTTCTTCTCGATGCTCTCCACTGCAAAGACGTGCTCTCCCGCGGCGGGAAGCTCCATGTTCACATTCAAGTGCAGCGTTTCGTGTTTTCACACCCGCCCTCGTTTTCCTTTCTTTCGACTTGGGACACCTTATCTCATTCGAATGAAAAAAGCACAAGGACACTCCTTCGCTTCGCTCGCTTTCCCTTCGGACACTCAAAGGCAGCGGAGGGCTTCAAGCTGCTGCCAGAAAACACGAGATGCAAATAGCCGTTTCTGTGACGTTGCAACATGGGCGGGCAAAAGGGGCGGGGTATCTTGGATGCTGATTTCACGGACGGTTGGAATCACGAGGGAGAGCTCCAAACACGAGACAACATTTAACAATGACATTCTCACAGCTGGACAATCGGGGAAAAATGACATTGCTATTTGTTTCATATCTTCTGTCTTTGTTTCAGTTCTAATCACCTGTAAAATGGAAATACACGGTTTTTAAATTTAGTGAAAAAGTTTCTTCACCCGTCATCCTTACTTTGAAATTTGCCATACCACAGGGTGGATTACTTTTAAAAGCCTTGATTTTTTTCATGATTAACGCAATCATCAGGTGTCCAAAATAAGACTTAAAATAATGTAATATCAAGCCACTTGCTGGCACAATGGACATAATTAACCCCAACAACGTCACCTATAAATGAAATACAGTAAAGTCTCGTTATATCGATATTCAAGGAAGTCCAAAAAATATCGATATAACCGAGACTATCGATATATCCGACCCTGTTTGCATGTAATTTTATCCGTGCGTGCATAGAAATAGTATCGATATAACCGGGACTATCGATATATCCGATATCGATATAACGAGACTTTACTGTACCATGATTCTCACCTGTGTTGTTTTGGTGAGTCATTTGAGTTTTAGTAGTAGTTTGATGCTGCATTCCTGCAAACAAGGACACCTGAATTTTCTGACCCTTCGACTAGGAAAGTGGACTGGAACAACAGTCAAACTGTGAGGCCAAAGTCAAGAAACAAAGAAGGGGAGGAAGGGTGGCGGATCGACCCCAGTTCAACTAAATTGCGCCAACATGACGTTCCTCAACAATGGCGACTTCCATAGGACAGAGGCCGTCAAAAGTATTAACATTTCTACAAGAATCAAGACAAGAGTGTGGAAAATCCTACTGGACCCTCGGCACCCTGCCCACCACCTTTTCCAGCTACTTCCCTCAAGCAGGCACGCTCGATCCATGCGCACCAAATCCAGCAGACATTTAAACAGCTTATTCCCCCAGGCCATTAACTTTCCAAACAGTAACCCAAATATAACGGTATGGTTCCTCTTTGCAATTTTGCACAACCCTGCGGAACAACATCCCGTCATAATTATTGTAGCTCGTGCGCTGTACTCACTTGAACCACTGTCTGCCTGATACTTTGCACATTGTCTCACAGTTATTCCTAAAAGGTAACACTTACATTAAAGAATTTGATTAGATTAGCCTTTATTGGTGTCCCCTATATTTATTTGTCATGTCTTTTTGGTGATGATACTAGTGCAGTGTGTTCAACCAGAGATAAATTCTTTGTGTGTTCTACATACTTGGCCAATAAAGATGATTTTGATTCTTATTATTAAAGTAACTATTCATCAATTTTTATTGGTTATTAAAATATTTTTTGTTATTTGACATAACTTAATGTGACACAATATGATTTGGATTGCATTGTATTTACCTTTGTTAGCTTTGCAGCGGAGAAATTTACATTTCACGGCAGCAAAGTTATGGAAGTAAGATGAAAGGAAATAAGGAAGTAGAAAAACAACATACAGGAGCTGCTGGAAAGGCAGCCACTCTCGCGGCGCCATTATGAAGCCAAAAGAACAAAAAAACTAAATAATAAATAATATGACATCACAAAGTCACTACTGACTGCATCAATATTCGCAACTATCTCCCTGCATGAAATTATGTGGTGAAATGCATAAAATGCTAATGAGATATTTGTTAAATATATCAACAAAGCAAATTATGAAATGGGTTCATCCTAATTGGCGTCAGGTGTGCGCCGCTCCCCTCCCTGCTCTCCGGGCTCACTCACCTGATTCCAATCGTTTTTCTACTTTCACTCCTTTCATCACTTTGCTGCTGTGAAATGTAAATTTCTCCACTGTGAGACTAATAAAGGCATATCCAATCCAATCCAATGCCTTTGATTGTGCCTTCTGGCTATAAAAGCCACCCGTTCGCACTCGGTCCGCGCCGGTGTATTCTTTCTTTCGTTACCCTGTCACCCAGCAGTACGCAGGTTCGTCCCGCTCGTCTGTTCGGTTGCCTTAACTTCTGTTTTTGCCCTGCGTGTCTCAGTAAACCTTTATTGAACTATCATGTCTCCATCGTATATTTCGGATCCAAACCCTTCCTTTTTTTTCGTCCGCAGAGTTCTGTCGCCATTCCTCGAGCGGACGTGACATAATACACTGGCCAACTATGGATCTCGCCGATGGAGACAAGTTCATATCAGCCTTAGCCCATCAAGCGGAGCGTTCGAGCCAGCTGGCGCAAGCGGTCGCGGAGATCCGCCACACCGTGTCCTCGCTGGCTCAACGCCTACAGGAGGTTGAGACACGCCTCGCTACCCTGACGGCCCTTTCCTCGCCCCCTGTGAGTAGTTGCGAGCTTTCCCTACCGCACCCCTCACGCAACGCAGGCGAACCCGGGCGCTGTGCTCAATTCCTGATGCAGTGCTCATTAGTTTTTGAGCAACAACCCTCCGCCTTCGTTAGCGACGAGGCTAAGGTGGCTTTCATTACCAGCCTGTTCACGGGCCAGGCCGAGTCCTGGGTGTTGGCCGTCCGGGAGTCCCAGCCCTAACTATCTTTTTTCTACCCGGACTTTGTGGCCGAGCTTCGCCAAGTGTTCCACTACCCGGTCACAGAGTGCGAGGCTGAGGGACTCCTCCATGACTGCGTACAAGGAACACTTTCGGCCGCTGAGTATTCCATCGCCTTCCGCATCCTGGCTGCTCGCCTCTCTCAAGGACGAGTTGACCACACGCGACCCTGGCACCACCCTCAGCAAGATGATCGATGTACTCATCTGCCTGGACCATCGCCTCCGGTATAGGCAGCGGGAGCATGGCACCGAGCGGTCCAGCGAACCCGGAAGCAAGCAGCGGATGACCACACCCGGCGGCAACGAGCAGGCGCGATGTCAGGAGGGGTCCCCAGAGCTGATGCAGATGGGGAGCGGGACCGATCGTGCCAACCCCGGGGGTTGTCACACTCAAGGGCCCTCTCCAAAGACCTCCAGCTCCTGTAAGTCCCCATCTAAACGGCGACCGCGGCGACCTTCGGAGGCGTCGAGGACGGCGCCCATCACGCGGTTGGAGTTGGACGGCGAATTAATTGGCCCGTCCAACTCTCAAGCCATACGGGCGTTAGTGGATTCGGGGGCGGACGGGTGCTTTATCGACCCCCAACTGGCAGTGACATTGGGTTGCGGCATCGAGGAACTCAAAATCCCCAAGGAGATTCTCAACCTTGACGGCCGACTTTTAGCCAGGGTCACACGAATCACCTCACCACTCAAACTCCGGCTGTCGGGCAACCATGTCGAACACCGCCGGTTTTTGCTCATGCCCTACCGCAATGTGCCACTCGTCTCGTACTGGGCCTCCCCTGGCTAAGCACCCATGACCCTTCCATATGGTGAGAGGGCCCCACCATACAGGGTTTGAGCCCCTACTGCTACGCTAACTGTCTGCAGTCAGCTACGGCAGGGCGAGACCTCTCCCCTGGCGGCTCGCCCAAAGAGATCTGTCTCGAGGGCATGACGCGTTGTGATCACAACGCGCAATCCCTGCCACCCCACCGACCGTATGACTGCACCATAGAACTGCAGCCAGGGGCTCCACTACCGGACTCCCGACTTTACCATATTTCACACCCGGAACAAAAAGCCCTGCGTACATACATTGATTCTTCCCACGCGGCGGGACTCATCTGACCTTCGCGTTCTCCGCTCGGCGCGGGGTTCTTCTTTATTGAAAGGAAAGATAAGTCCCTGCATCCATGTGTTGATTACCGGGGTCTGAACGACATCACAATTCGCAACAAATACCCTCTCCCCCTCATGGATTCGACCTTCGCGCCCCTCCAATTGGCCACCATATTCACCAAGCTGGATTTGCGTAGCGCATACCATCTGGTTCGCATGAGAGTGGGGGACGAGTGGAAGACTGCGTTCAAAACGCCCTTGGGGCATTTTGAATACCTGGTGATGCAGTTTGGACTCACCAATGCTCCCGCCATATTTCAAAGCCTCATCAATGATGTGCTCAGGGACTTCCTCAACGTATTTGTCTTTGTGTATTTGTATGACATCCTGATCTTCTCTAAATCCGCAGAAGAACACCGGCAGCATGTCTGACGGGTCGTGGCGCGGCTCCTGCAAAACCGGCTCTACGTGAAGGCAGAGAAGTACGAGTTCCACATCCGCTCTCTTTTCTGGGGTTACATTGTGGAGCAGGGGCAACTTCGGGCCGATCCCGCTAAATCGGTGGTAGAGTGGCCAACCCCCAAGACGCGCAAACAACTCCAGCGATTTTTGGGGTTTGCCAACTTCTACCGCCGCTTTACTCGCGGTTATAGTCAGAAGGCACTCCCGCTTACTAATCTCAGGTGGACACCCGACACAGAGGCGCCTTCTCCAACCCTCCGGTCTTACGTCACCCTGACCCGGCCCTCACGTTCGCGATCGAGGTCGACGCATCGGAGTTCGGAGTGAGGGCGGTACTATCCCAGCACTCCCCGGTCGACCAGAAGCTCCACCCATGCGCATTCTTCTCCCGTCGGCTCAGCCCTGCAGAAACCAACTACGACGTGGGGAACCGGGAACTGCTGGCGGCCATCCTGGCACTGCAGGAATGGAGACACTGGCTTGAGGGGGCCAAACACCCCTTCACTGTATACACGGACCCCAATAACCTGGCCGTCATTCGGTCCGCCAAGAGACTCAACTCGCGGCAGGCCCGATGGGCGCTGTTCCTCACGCGATTAACTCCAGCGATTTTTGGGGTTTGCCAACTCCTACAGCTGCTTCATCCGCGGTTATAGTCAGAAGGCACTTCCTCTAACCAATCTCACTTCCACTAAGGTTCCCTTTAGGTGGACACCCGACGCGGAGGGGGCGTTTAACCGCCTGACGCGCCTTCACTAACCCTCCTGTCTTACGCCACCCCGACCCGGACCACGCGTTCGCGGTAGAGGTCGACGCATCGGAGTCCGGGGTGGGGGCGTTATTATCCCAACGCTCCCCGGCCGACCAGAAGCTCCACCTATGCGCCTTCTTCTCCCGCCGCCTCAGCCCTGCGGAAGCCAACTATGATGTGGGGAACCGGGAACTTCTGGCGGTCATCCTGGCGTTGCAGGAGTGGAGACACTGGCTGTCTTCACCGATCATAAGAACCTGGCCGCCATTTGGTCCGCCAAGAGACACAATTTGTGGCAGGCCCGGTGGGCACTGTTCCTGACCCGCTTCAACTTCACTCTCACCTACTGCCCAGGTTCGCAGAACACCAAGCCGGACGCCCTATCTCGCATTTACGAGCCGGTAAAGAAGGAGGAGGTCATTGCCAACATCCTGCCGGCGCAACACATCCTGGGCGCCCTTAGGCGGGAGGTGGAGAAGAAGGTTCAGGAGGCCCAGGGTGGTAACCCGGTTCCCAAGGGTTGCCCGGTAGATCGCCTATTCGTCCCCCCCACACTACGGGCCGAGGTGCTGCACTGGGGACACGCCTCCAGGGTTGCTTGTCACCCTGGTGTCAACAGGACGATTCACCTCATGGCCCAGCGGTTCTGGTGGCCGGACTACAGGAGGGACATCGCTTACTACGTGAAGGCATGCGCAGCCTGTGCCCGTGGGAAGGTCTCCCATCAACCCTCGGCGGGACTTCTCCAGCTACTACCAGTCCTCTCCCGACCCTGGTGCCATATCTCCCTGGACTTCGTCACGGGCCTCCCCCCTTCCCGTGGCAAGATGGTCGTCCTCACTGTGGTGGACCGCTTCTCCAAGTCGGCCCACTTCATTCCGTTAACCAGGTTGCCGTCCGCCATCGAGACGGCCCAGCTCCTGGTTAACCACGTCGTCCGTCTCCATGGGATTCCGGCAGACATTGTGTCGGACCGGGTACCGCAGTTGGTGTCCAAGGTATGAAAACGTTTCTGTCGGTCCATAGGGGACATCGGCGAGCTTGTCGTCTGGCTACCACCCTCAATCCAACGGCCAGACGGAGCGCAAGAACCAGGATCTGGAAGCGGCTCTACGGTGCGTGTGCCTCCACCGTCCAACGTCGTGGGCCCTCCACTTGCCATGGTCTCCTCAGCCACAGGTCGGTTCCAGTTCATGGCCGCCTCTGGTCATCAGCCGCCGCTGTTCCTCACTCAGGAGGGCCAGGTGGAGGTCCCGTCTATCCAACACCACCTCAGACGGGCCCATTGAGTGTGGAAGGAGATCAGTGCCGCCCTGTCGCGCACCGGTATACCATGTCGGGCAGCAGGTGTCGCTGTCCACGAGGTCTCTCCGGTTGGCCGGGACATCGGCCAAACTGGACCCACGGTTCGCGGGTCCCTTCCCCATCGAAGTCGTCCTCAGCCCGGTTTCGGTTAGGCTACGGCTGCCACCCACGATGAAGATCCACGCAGTCTTCCACGTATCCTTCCTCAAGCCAGTGGAAACCAGCCCCCTTGCTCCGGCACCCGCCCCCCACCCCCTCCCCGGATAATGGACGGCGACCCAGTCTACACGGTGCGGGAGATACTGGACTCACGGCTCATGGGCAAGGGATTGCAATACCTGGTCGACTGGGAGAGCTATGGGCCGGAAGAACATCAGTGGGTCCCCCGCTCCTGGATCCTCGACCCATCACTCACCCGAGCGTTCCACTCAGCTCACCCCTCCAAACCGGATGGGCCGCCAGGGGCCGTCCGTTGAGGGGGGCGGGGCACTGTCACATCCTAATTGGCGTCAGGTGCGCACCCCTCCCCTCCCTGCTCTCCGGGCTCCCTCACCTGATTCCAATCCCTTTGATTGTGCCGTCTGGCTATAAAAGCCACCCGTTCCCGCTCGGTCCATGCCGGTGTGTTCTTTCTTTCCTTACCCTGTCACCCAGCAGTACGCAGGTTGGTCCCGCTCGTCTTTGGTTGCCTTACCTTCTGTTTTTGCCCTGCGTGTCTCAGTAAATTTTTATTGAACTATACTGTCTCCATCGTGTATTTCGGATCCAAACCCTTACTTTTTTTTCGTCCGCCGAGTTCTGTCGCCACTCCTCGAGCAGACGTGACAAAAACATTGGAAATTCTGACATCAGACATCCAGAACGCTTCATATCTTTTGGATGATAAATGCTAATTAGGCTTTGTCTTAAATATCTCAGTCATCTGTCTATGTGATAGTTTTAATCAAGATTTAGTCAATTTAAATAAAAAAAAGTTTTGTTTTCTTTCACGAAAAGTCAAAAGAGTTATTTTTCTGATAAAGATGAACAATTTGGAAAGAGCAAATAGCATCTATCCCGCTTTTCCCCCCAAAGTCAGATAGGACAGTCTCCAGCACCACAAGCCAGTTTCCAGCAACACAAACCTGTATATGATAAGTGGTGCTGAACTACATTCAAATTAAAGGCATATTTAAATACAAATATGGTTAAGTGTTGTTGTAAAACTGAAAAATTAATATGTGAGACCTTCGTCTTTGCAAATATCCCATTTGAAAACATGGAAACCCTTGGCTAATTAACGCAAATAATATTTTTACATACTGTAATTTGTGGTTAAATGTGCTTCTATTTAGCTTTGCTTTGGAGTCTAATATTACATTAGGTCCGATATGATAACTGGACTACCTCACATGGAATGCCTCGATTCACTGTCACTTGCACGGTCTCTCAACAGGTGTGTTTACATGGCAACTTTTACGCCAATGTAGCACCGGGCCTTCCGCCGTAGAGTTTTCACACATACAAAGTTACACTAGTGTAGCTCCTGAAAACAGCTTAAACTGGAGAAAATTTAACCCCGCTCAAGGAGGTGGTTTAAAAATTTACTCAGGAGTAAATGCTAGTTTGTGGAGCAGCACCGATATAAAATAGGACGTGTTAGATTCAGAGTTAGATTTGCTCGCTTTGCGTGAGAAGAATTTATTCCTGATTATTGATTGATGTCTCTATTGTACTTCTGCTGTTTCCTTCTCTCTCTCTCTCTCTCTCTCTCTCTCTCTCTCTCTCTCTCTCTCTCTCTCTCTCTCTCTCTCTCTCTCTCTCTCTCTCTCTCTCTATCTCTCTCTCTCTCTCTCTCTCTCTCCCCTCTCCCTCCCCCCCTCTCTCTCTCCCTTTCTCTCTCTCTCACTCTCTCTCTCCCTTTCTCTCTCTCTCTTTCGCTATGTCTCTCACGCTCTCTTTCTCTTTCTCTCTCTCCGTTTCGCTCTCTCTCACTCTCTCTCTCCCTTTCTCTCTCTCTCTTTCGCTATGTCTCTCACGCTGTCTTTCTCTTTCTGTCCCTCTCTCTCTCTCTCTCTCTCTCTCTCTCTCTCTCTCTCTCTCTCCCCCCCCCCCCCCTCTACCTCTCTCCCTCTCCCTCCCACTCTCTTCCTCTCCCTCCTTCCGTCTCTCGGTCTTGCTCTCACTCACTCACTCACTCACTCACTCACTCACTCACTCACTCACTCACTCACTCACTCACTCACTCACTCACTCACTCACTCACTCACTCTCCCTCTCCCTCTCCCTCTCCCTCTCCCTCTCCCTCTCCCTCCCTGTCTTGCTCAGAGGAAGGTCAATTTTCTGGCTGTTGTTAGCGAATTATACATCACAATTGCACGATAGGTGCACTGGTGCAAAAGAAAGTGTGGATATTCTTCCACAGTGGAGGAGAGGCAACTCATGTTGGGGTCCAAAAGCATCAGTTGGCCCCTTATCAGCCATGCCCAAAAATAGATGGAAAATGAATGTGCATTTTATCCAAGGACTATTCTATCAACTATTCATCTTTTAGGAACAACATTTTAATTTTGAAAATGTCAAGTGGCAAAACTGAGTGTTTAGCTGTGAAACGTTTGTTCACCTTACCGAATGATAAAATGATTGTACAGAAATTGTTGGAATGTATTTTTGGAAGCCTGCAACTGCCATCCAGCAGCTGTTTTCCGTGATTGTTATTTATCGGATGACTGCCTGGTGAACCTCGGCCATTACCAAATTGGATTGTTCAGGAGATGAATCCTTTAAAACCGGCACGATTCCCAATCAAACTCAATGCAGAAGTAAAGGTTGTAAATTAACCCACTAGTTAAATGATGGAATAATGTTGGCATGAATGCACATACGTTGATTTTGGTATCAAACATGGCATGTCAGATGTATTGTATTTAAAATAAAAAATACATAGTTCAATTAATGCTACAGCTACATCAATGCTGCATAAAAGAGATTTTTTTCTCCAGAAATTAATTTCTTCATGTGTTTGTCTACTGAAGATATAAATAGGGTGACCGTTAATGACAACCTATATTTGAAAAAAAGTTCTCATCCCGTGACTGTAAAGTGTCCTTAAGAGTTATGAAAGGCGCTTAGAAATTAAATGTATATTATTATTATTATTATTATTATTATTATTATTATTATTATTATTATTATTATTATTATTATTATTATTATTATTATTATTATTATTATTTGAGCGCTCAGCATCATTCGAGCGTCTGTCAAAAATACGAGCTCCGGTGCGACTTTGAACGCATCAAAATATCTTCCCTTATCCCTGAGTGTGGAGATGCTGCAGCAGGCAGCCATGAATAGATTTAAGTGCCATGCATGGCCTCGGAGTCTTGTATTTCTAAAATACAACACACGCAGCTTTTTTCATGTCCGGTCTATCTCCGTGCATAAATATTGATTCATCATGCAAAAGAAACGTGGACAGCGATCACACATTTAAATTATACATTGATGTACAACACTGGTCATCGTGGATCATAATGCATTATCTGTGATAATAATAATTATATGAAAGAGCTTGGGGTGATTATATAGTTATTTTACCTTGAATCGTTGAAGTTCAATGTCGAGGCGGGTCGCTGTTGTGTGCGCATGGCAATGAAGAGTCAAGGTCACGCGGGGATGACATTTCTCTTGGCACAGTGTCGCGCCAATTTCTGGTGGATTTTTGACGTGTTGCTTGGAACGTAGGTCATGATCCAACCGGCAATTTATGATCGCAGAGGAGGAGGGACACACCATCAGTGGAGTTTATTGAAATTGTCCCAAAATGTTGCTAGTTAATGTTATTACCGTCGAGAGCGACATTAAGTCGAGTTTTTGTTGGTTCCTACAGCGGCACCCAATAAAATTCAGCAGCGCAGGGGTTAAAGTCGAGGCTGAGGCACTCGGCCTATTGTAGTGAGGCACGTACCACGAAAGATTGTCTTTCCTTCTGTGGGAATGGGCGAAGTTCGATGTGAGACGACCAAGCCGAGTGGCTGACCGTAGCACGTGAACTATCTAAACATGATAACGTCAATTTCTAGTGACCGGGCATGGCGTGAATATTTTGCCTCCGGCATTAACCAGTAGTCAGTCGTGCACGCACCCAAGATTGATTGCCCGCGAGTCATTGTAACGCTGCGTTTCATTTGCATTGAAGGTACATGTGCCGATATGATAAAAGAGGATGAGGCCAATTAGAAGTGTATGTTTGCGTGTGCGTGCGTGGGTGTGCGCCTATGCGCGCTCGCGCGTTTGTATTAGGTAAGATGCTCTTGCGCTGTCGGTGGTGATCCATTCTCTGTCAAATGTCACTTCTTTCTCATGACACTTTTACAACCAAGGCATCATCTTGGGAGGCTGGGTCAGGTTCGGGAGTCATTAATTATAATAATGTATTGCTGATCTTCGCCTAAGCAAAACTCACCCCATGCCTGCAGCACAAAAGTACGGGGCCAACACAACCAACACCAATAACAAAGACAAACAGTCAACTTCAATTTAGTGTGTTAGGACGTTTAGCCAGACAGTACTGTACGGAATTGTGTCAGAGGTTGCTTACAAAAAAAAGCGAAACTCGAACAGATGCAAAGAAAAGGCTTGAAAAATGTCAACCCATTTCTTTCTTTCTTATCTGATCAGATCAGGAAGTGACGATGTACCTGTACTTGTTCCTTGCTCAGAGATAGCACGTATGTATACAAGAACCTCATATTTTATGAACTGTCAAATAATAACTAAAGGAAAAACCTGTGTATTGTAAGTGAGAAATTTTGTGATCAAATACAGTATTCCCTCGTATTTCTCGGTTAATGGGGACCAGGAACATCTGCGATAGCCGAAAAGTAGAGTTATATAATAATCCACGTTATAAAACATGGAGAGATGCTGGGTGGGGCTGAGAAGATGCACAGCCAATCCACATATCTGTAAACCATGTGATATCGTGCTGTAATTGGGTGAGGTCAGCGCTGGGAACCAATCAAGCTACAGGCTTGTACAAAACCTGAGTCATTTGGCATGTTTTATTGTGAACGTTTTTCCCTGAAAAAAAATCTATGTTGCACTGAAACCCCAATAAGTGAACCATTAAGTGAACGGCGAAGTAGCGAGGGACCGCTGTAATTAAAATCAGTTCAAATAAGCTCAGTGTCCCCCAATCCTGCATGCACAGTGTATATTTACAGAACACATTTAAACAGTCTTTCACAATCGCTGCATTATACATATAGTAGATTAAGCCTACGGGAGCATTTTGCCACACACAAACAGGTTATTTAATGTTGAGACCTATATGCTCCACTTGTTGTTTTTCATGATTGAGTAATCATTAATCATGAATGATTTGTCAGTAGTGTTATTTTTAAAGCTATTCATTTGTACAAATTATTAGGATATTGTTCAGGAATTAATTCATAACTTATCTAAGATGCTGACGTGAACTATTACAATTTAGTATTTGGCAGCTTGAACTTTTTGTAACAATTGTTTGTGTGATTAGTTATACCATTGCAGTCCTACACCAATATATTAAACACAGTTAAATTAGTCTCTTCTCAGAGTGTATGTTGTTGGTGACTGGAGATTTCCATCACTGCAGCTTCATCTTTGAAAAAAAGAATGTTTTGTTTACGGCTTTACTCTTTATAAAGCAATAAAGCGTGTAATTGCTTTGCACTTCCCTCCATCTTATTATCATTCTCAGAGGAATTGAAGGGGAAACGTGATGCTTATCAATCAAAGCAGTGATGAGGAGAGCATCTGCTCTATGGCCACGGAATAATGTGTAAAACTTCAAACAAGTCACAGGTTGGAAATCAGATTTTTTTGTGGCACATATATATTGACAGGCCAGAGAGGACGAGTAGCAGGTGTGTTGATCTATTTCAGATGACATTTCCTGCAAGAAAGAAATTGGTCTTGGCCTGCGTCACAGCCGTGCTAAGTCGATTAATTGACAGCAGTCAAAAAACACAGGATGAGGAGTAACACATTTATTTGGAGCAGTTTGCATGTGGCAGTGATTAGGAGTTGAACCAATTGTAGAAAACAAGTAAAGAGATGGGCAGCATGGTAGATAAGTGGTTAACATTTCAGAATGACACTTTCAGTTTTGTGGTTTAAGTCAGAGCCGCCTTGACCTACTCATCCAGTAACATGCAGTGAGGTACGACTTCACTTCAGAACAAAAACAAAACAAAACATGATGCAAATATACAGTGTAACATTAGCCTGTATTCTTTTACCCTACAGCAACCAGAGTCATGACTGCGAGACCACCTGGTAGATTCTGCCCTTTGACGAAACATCTGAGCTTGGCAGCTCTCCCCCATACCATAATGTCAGTCTTCAATATTAGCAGGATGCAATTTGCACGGTAGAATTCTTTCAGTGTTTAAAAATACGCATACATTACTCAAAGCTTCCCTCCAAGTACTACAGCAAAAACAAACAATAAAAAAATGCTGCTGCTGCCTGGCTAAAATTACGACCATGACCCTCAATCTATAAGTGGCTTGGATAATGGATTTAGCGATGGATGATAGTCGTATTAGCATTCAAAATCTCGACTAGGTTATACTCGATTTTAATGAGATACTGTATTCAGTTGTAGAATGTAATCAGGACCAGCTGACCAGGTGTCAAGCTCATCTTTTGCCGTGGACCACATTGTAGTTACAGTTTCCTGTCGGGGCCGTTATGAATTTGGGGAAGTCATTAGAATGTTTAATCCCACAGGTTACATATGGAGCACACAATAAATTAATGAATAACTAGTTTTCAAATCTGAAGTAAAAAAATAATTACTTATTACATGGGACAATTTGAAATATTCAAGCGAGCCTCATCGCACTTGACATGCCTGATTTGCTTTTGCGGGCCGAATAAAATGATGTGTAGAGCCAGATTTGGCCCCCGGGCCTTGACTATGACACCTTTGAGCTAAACTTTTCTCAATTTATGTAAGTATTGATTTTCTTTTGAATTATTGTACTCTTCCTCTAAAATATAATATGTGATTTATTTTAACCAAAATAAAGTCACTACAACTTGTGTGCCCCATATTTGTTGGGTAGATTGTACAGTTCTGTCTGTGTATTTGTGTCAACAAAACGAAGTCACAGAAGGCAATCGAGGAATCAACTCGTTATAATGTAGAAGTAAGCATGGGAGAACCGCCAAGTAAGAAGAGAAAAACTCTAGGATCGGGTCGCCACCAAAAAGAATGTGAGAGTCTCCAAGATGAATACGCTGGATGGATAAGATCGTCGACAAAAGGTCCTCAGTTTTCGTACTGCGTTCCGTGTAAAAAGGACGTAAAAGTTGCTGCAAGTGTATTGAGATATATGTCCCATCCTGAAGGACCCAACTGCCTTAGCAGCAGCTATTGCTCTTTTTGAAGAACACGTGAAAACCAAAAACTGGGACGTTGATCTCATTGTAAATGGCGGCGCGTGAACACGCTGCGGCTCCCCTCTCTCCCGGCAAATTGGCGTTTTCGTGTTTATTATGTTTGTTAAAGTCATTATGCGGCAACGAGCAGGCGCGATGTCAGGAGGGGTCCCCAGAGCTGATGCAGATGGGGAGCGGGACCGATCGTGCCAACCCCGGGGGTTGTCACACTCAAGGGCCCCCTCCAAAGACCTCCAGCTCCTGTAAGTCCCCATCTAAACGGCAGGCGTCGAGGACGGCGCCCATCACGCGGTTGGAGTTGGACGGCGAATTAATTGGCCCGTCCAACTCTCAAGCCATACGGGCGTTAGTGGATTCGGGGGCGGACGGGTGCTTTATCGACCCCCAACTGGCAGTGACATTGGGTTGCGGCATCGAGGAACTTAAAATCCCCAAGGAGATTCTCAACCTTGACGGCCGACTTTTAGCCAGGGTCACACGAATCACCTCACCACTCAAACTCCTGCTGTCGGGCAACCATGTCGAACACCGCCGGTTTTTGCTCATGCCCTACCGCAATGTGCCACTCGTCTCGTACTGGGCCTCCCCTGGCTAAGCACCCATGACCCTTCCATATGGTGAGAGGGCCCCACCATACAGGGTTTGAGCCCCTACTGCTACGCTAACTGTCTGCAGTCAGCTACGGCAGGGCGAGACCCCTCCCCTGGCGGCTCGCCCAAAGAGATCTGTCTCGAGGGCATGACGCGTTGTGATCACAACGCGCAATCCCTGCCACCCCACCGACCGTATGACTGCACCATAGAACTGCAGCCAGGGGCTCCACTACCGGACTCCCGACTTTACCATATTTCACACCCGGAACAAAAAGCCCTGCGTACATACATTGATTCTTCCCACGCGGCGGGACTCATCTGACCTTCGCGTTCTCCGCTCGGCGCGGGGTTCTTCTTTATTGAAAGGAAAGATAAGTCCCTGCATCCATGTGTTGATTACCGGGGTCTGAACGACATCACAATTCGCAACAAATACCCTCTCCCCCTCATGGATTCGACCTTCGCGCCCCTCCAATTGGCCACCATATTCACCAAGCTGGATTTGCGTAGCGCATACCATCTGGTTCGCATGAGAGTGGGGGACGAGTGGAAGACTGCGTTCAAAACGCCCTTGGGGCATTTTGAATACCTGGTGATGCAGTTTGGACTCACCAATGCTCCCGCCATATTTCAAAGCCTCATCAATGATGTGCTCAGGGACTTCCTCAACGTATTTGTCTTTGTGTATTTGTATGACATCCTGATCTTCTCTAAATCCACCGGCAGCATGTCTGACGGGTCGTGGCGCGGCTCCTGCAAAACCGGCTCTACGTGAAGGCAGAGAAGTGCGAGTTCCACATCCGCTCTCTTTTCTGGGGTTACATTGTGGAGCAGGGGCAACTTCGGGCCGATCCCGCTAAATCGGTGGTAGAGTGGCCAACCCCCAAGACGCGCAAACAACTCCAGCGATTTTTGGGGTTTGCCAACTTCTACCGCTGATTTACTCGCGGTTATAGTCAGAAGGCACTCCCGCTTACTAATCTCAGGTGGACACCCGACACAGAGGCGCCTTCTCCAACCCTCCGGTCTTACGTCACCCTGACCCGGCCCTCACGTTCGCGGTCGAGGTCGACGCATCGGAGTTCGGAGTGGGGGCGGTACTATCCCAGCACTCCCCGGTCGACCAGAAGCTCCACCCATGCGCATTCTTCTCCCGTCGGCTCAGCCCTGCAGAAACCAACTACGACGTGGGGAACCGGGAACTGCTGGCGGCCATCCTGGCACTGCAGGAATGGAGACACTGGCTTGAGGGGGCCAAACACCCCTTCACTGTATACACGGACCCCAATAACCTGGCCGCCATTTGGTCCGCCAAGAGACACAATTTGTGGCAGGCCCGGTGGGCACTGTTCCTGACCCGCTTCAACTTCATTCTCACCTACTGCCCAGGTTCGCAGAACACCAAGCCGGACGCCCTATCTCCCATTTACGAGCCGGTAAAGAAGGAGGAGGTCATTGCCAACATCCTACCGGCGCAACACATCCTGGGCGCCCTTAGGCGGGAGGTGGAGAAGAAGGTTCAGGAGGCCCAGGGTGGTAACCCGGTTCCCAAGGGTTGCCCGGTAGATCGCCTATTCGTCCCCCCCACACTACGGGCCGAGGTGCTGCACTGGGGACACGCCTCCAGGGTTGCTTGTCACCCTGGTGTCAACAGGACGATTCACCTCATGGCCCAGCGGTTCTGGTGGCCGGACTACAGGAGGGACATCGCTTACTACGTGAAGGCATGCGCAGCCTGTGCCCGTGGGAAGGTCTCCCATCAACCCTCGGCGGGACTTCTCCAGCTACTACCAGTCCCCTCCCGACCCTGGTGCCATATCTCCCTGGACTTCGTCACGGGCCTCCCCCCTTCCCGTGGCAAGATGGTCGTCCTCACTGTGGTGGACCGCTTCTCCAAGTCGGCCCACTTCATTCCGTTAACCAGGTTGCTGTCTGCCATCGAGACGGCCCAGCTCCTGGTTAACCACGTCGTCCGTCTCCATGGGATTCCGGCAGACATTGTGTCGGACCGGGTACCGCAGTTGGTGTCCAAGGTATGAAAACTTTTCTGTCGGTCCATAGGGGACATCGGCGAGCTTGTCGTCTGGCTAACACCCTCAATCCAACGGCCAGACGGAGCGCAAGAACCAGGATCCGGAAGCGGCTCTACGGTGCGTGTGCCTCCACCGTCCAACGTCGTGGGCCCTCCACTTGCCATGGGTGGAATACGCGCACAACACCCTGGTCTCCTCAGCCACAGGTCGGTTCCAGTTCATGGCCGCCTCTGGTCATCAGCCGCCGCTGTTCCTCACTCAGGAGGGCCAGGTGGAGGTCCCGTCTATCCAACACCACCTCAGACGGGCCCATTGAGTGTGGAAGGAGACCAGTGCCGCCCTGTCGCGCACCGGTATACCATGTCGGGCAGCAGGTGTCGCTGTCCACGAGGTCTCTCCGGTTGGCCGGGACATCGGCCAAACTGGGCCCACGGTTCGCGGGTCCCTTCCCCATCGAAGTCGTCCTCAGCCCGGTTTCGGTTAGGCTACGGCTGCCACCCACGATGAAGATCCACGCAGTCTTCCACGTATCCTTCCTCAAGCCAGTGGAAACCAGCCCCCTTGCTCCGGCACCCGCCCCCCACCCCCTCCCCGGATAATGGACGGCGACCCAGTCTACACGGTGCGGGAGATACTGGACTCACGGTTCATGGGCAAGGGATTGCAATACCTGGTCGACTGGGAGAGCTATGGGCCGGAAGAACATCAGTGGGTCCCCCGCTCCTGGATCCTCGACCCATCACTCACCCGAGCGTTCCACTCAGCTCACCCCTCCAAACCGGATGGGCCGCCAGGGGCCGTCCGTTGAGGGGGGCGGGGCACTGTCACATCCTAATTGGCGTCAGGTGCGCACCCCTCCCCTCCCTGCTCTCCGGGCTCCCTCACCTGATTCCAATCCCTTTGATTGTGCCGTCTGGCTATAAAAGCCACCCGTTCCCGCTCGGTCCTTGCCGTTGTGTTCTTTCTTTCCTTACCCTGTCACCCAGCAGTACGCAGGTTGGTCCCGCTCGTCTTTGGTTGCCTTACCTTCTGTTTTTGCCCTGCGTGTCTCAGTAAATTTTTATTGAACTATACTGTCTCCATCGTGTATTTCGGATCCAAACCCTTACTTTTTTTTCGTCCGCCGAGTTCTGTCGCCACTCCTCGAGCAGACGTGACAAAAACATTGGAAATTCTGACATCAGACATCCAGAACGCTTCATATCTTTTGGATGATAAATGCTAATTAGGCTTTGTCTTAAATATCTCAGTCATCTGTCTATGTGATAGTTTTAATCAAGATTTAGTCAATTTAAATAAAAAAAAGTTTTGTTTTCTTTCACGAAAAGTCAAAAGAGTTATTTTTCTGATAAAGATGAACAATTTGGAAAGAGCAAATAGCATCTATCCCGCTTTTCCCCCCAAAGTCAGATAGGACAGTCTCCAGCACCACAAGCCAGTTTCCAGCAACACAAACCTGTATATGATAAGTGGTGCTGAACTACATTCAAATTAAAGGCATATTTAAATACAAATATGGTTAAGTGTTGTTGTAAAACTGAAAAATCAATATGTGAGACCTTCGTCTTTGCAAATATCCCATTTGAAAACATGGAAACCCTTGGCTAATTAACGCAAATAATATTTTTACATACTGTAATTTGTGGTTAAATGTGCTTCTATTTAGCTTTGCTTTGGAGTCTAATATTACATTAGGTCCGATATGATAACTGGACTACCTCACATGGAATGCCTCGATTCACTGTCACTTGCACGGTCTCTCAACAGGTGTGTTTACATGGCAACTTTTACGCCAATGTAGCACCGGGCCTTCCGCCGTAGAGTTTTCACACATACAAAGTTACACTAGTGTAGCTCCTGAAAACAGCTTAAACTGGAGAAAATTTAACCCCGCTCAAGGAGGTGGTTTAAAAATTTACTCAGGAGTAAATGCTAGTTTGTGGAGCAGCACCGATATAAAATAGGACGTGTTAGATTCAGAGTTAGATTTGCTCGCTTTGCGTGAGAAGAATTTATTCCTGATTATTGATTGATGTCTCTATTGTACTTCTGCTGTTTCCTTCTCTCTCTCTCTCTCTCTCTCTCTCTCTCTCTCTCTCTCTCTCTCTCTCTCTCTCTCTCTCTCTCTCTCTCTCTCTCTCTCTTTCCCTCTCCCCCCCCCTCTCTCTCTCCCTTTCTCTCTCTCTCACTCTCTCTCTCCCTTTCTCTCTCTCTCTTTTGCTATGTCTCTCACGCTCTCTTTCTCTTTCTCTCTCTCCGTTTCGCTCTCTCTCACTCTCTCTCTCCCTTTCTCTCTCTCTCTTTCGCTCTGTCTCTCACGCTGTCTTTCTCTTTCTCTCCCTCTCTCTCTCTCTCTCTCTCTCTCTCTCTCTCTCTCTCTCTCTCTTTCCCTCTCCCCCCCCTCTACCTCTCTCCCTCTCCCTCCCACTCTCTTCCTCTCCCTCCTTCCGTCTCTCGGTCTTGCTCTCACTCACTCACTCACTCACTCACTCACTCACTCACTCACTCACTCACTCACTCACTCACTCACTCACTCACTCACGCACTCACTCACTCACTCACTCACTCACTCACTCCCTCTCCCTCTCCCTCTCCCTCTCCCTCTCCCTCTCCCTCTCCCTCTCCCTCTCCCTCTCCCTCTCCCTCTCCCTCTCCCTCTCCCTCTCCCTCTCCCTCTCTCTCCCTGTCTTGCTCAGAGGAAGGTCAATTTTCTGGCTGTTGTTAGCGAATTATGCATCACAATTGCACGATAGGTGCACTGGTGCAAAAGAAAGTGTGGATATTCTTCCACAGTGGAGGAGAGGCAACTCATGTTGGGGTCCAAAAGCATCAGTTGGCCCCTTATCAGCCATGCCCAAAAATAGATGGAAAATGAATGTGCATTTTATCCAAGGACTATTCTATCAACTATTCATCTTTTAGGAACAACATTTTAATTTTGAAAATGTCAAGTGGCAAAACTGAGTGTTTAGCTGTGAAACGTTTGTTCACCTTACCGAATGATAAAATGATTGTACAGAAATTGTTGGAATGTATTTTTGGAAACCTGCAACTGCCATCCAGCAGCTGTTTTCCGTGATTGTTATTTATCGGATGACTGCCTGGTGAACCTCGGCCAGTACCAAATTGGATTGTTCAGGAGATGAATCCTTTAAAACCGGCACGATTCCCAATCAAACTCAATGCAGAAGTAAAGGTTGTAAATTAACCCACTAGTTAAATGATGGAATAATGTTGGCATGAATGCACATACGTTGATTTTGGTATCAAACATGGCATGTCAGATGTATTGTATTTAAAATAAAAAATACATAGTTCAATTAATGCTACAGCTACATCAATGCTGCATAAAAGAGATTTTTTTTCCAGAAATTAATTTCTTCATGTGTTTGTCTACTGAAGATATAAATAGGGTGACCGTTAATGACAACCTATATTTGAAAAAAAGTTCTCATCCCGTGACTGTAAAGTGTCCTTAAGAGTTATGAAAGGCGCTTAGAAATTAAATGTATATTATTATTATTATTATTATTATTATTATTATTATTATTATTATTATTATTATTATTATTATTATTATTATTTGAGCGCTCAGCATCATTCGAGCGTCTGTCAAAAATACGAGCTCCGGTGCGACTTTGAACGCATCAAAATATCTTCCCTTATCCCTGAGTGTGGAGATGCTGCAGCAGGCAGCCATGAATAGATTTAAGTGCCATGCATGGCCTCGGAGTCTTGTAATTCTAAAATACAACACACGCAGCTTTTTTCATGTCCGGTCTATCTCCGTGCATAAATATTGATTCATCATGCAAAAGAAACGTGGACAGCGATCACACATTTAAATTATACATTGATGTACAACACTGGTCATCGTGGATCATAATGCATTATCTGTGATAATAATAATTATATGAAAGAGCTTGGGGTGATTATATAGTTATTTTACCTTGAATCGTTGAAGTTCAATGTCGAGGCGGGTCGCTGTTGTGTGCGCATGGCAATGAAGAGTCAAGGTCACGCGGGGATGACATTTCTCTTGGCACAGTGTCGCGCCAATTTCTGGTGGATTTTTGACGTGTTGCTTGGAACGTAGGTCATGATCCAACCGGCAATTTATGATCGCAGAGGAGGAGGGACACACCATCAGTGGAGTTTATTGAAATTGTCCCAAAATGTTGCTAGTTAATGTTATTACCGTCGAGAGCGACATTAAGTCGAGTTTTTGTTGGTTCCTACAGCGGCACCCAATAAAATTCAGCAGCGCAGGGGTTAAAGTCGAGGCTGAGGCACTCGGCCTATTGTAGTGAGGCACGTACCACGAAAGATTGTCTTTCCTTCTGTGGGAATGGGCGAAGTTCGATGTGAGACGACCAAGCCGAGTGGCTGACCGCAGCACGTGAACTATCTAAACATGATAACTTCAATTTATAGTGACCGGGCATGGCGTGAATATTTTGCCTCCGACATTAACCAGTAGTCAGTCGTGCACGCACCCATGATTGATTGCCCGCGAGTCATTGTAACGCTGCGTTTCATTTGCATTGAAGGTACATGTGCCGATATGATAAAAGAGGATGAGGCCAATTAGAAGTGTATGTTTGCGTGTGCGTGCGTGGGTGTGCGCCTATGCGCGCTCGCGCGTTTGTATTAGGTAAGATGCTCTTGCGCTGTCGATGGTGATCCATTCTCTGTCAAATGTCACTTCTTTCTCATGACACTTTTACAACCAAGGCATCATCTTGGGAGGCTGGGTCAGGTTCGGGAGTCATTAATTATAATAATGTATTGCTGATGTTCGCCTAAACAAAACTCACCCCATGCCTGCAGCACAAAAGCACGGGGCCAACACAACCAACACCAATAACAAAGACAAAAAGTCAACTAAAATTTAGTGTGTTAGGACGTTTAGCCAGACAGTACTGTACGGAATTGTGTCAGAGGTTGCTTACAAAAAAAAAGCGAAACTCGAACAGATGCAAAGAAAAGGCTTGAAAAATGTCAACCCATTTCTTTCTTTCTTATCTGATCAGATCAGGAAGTGACAATGTACCTGCACTTGTTCCTTGCTCAGAGATAGCACGTATGTATACAAGAACCTCATATTTTATGAACTGTCAAATAATAACTAAAGGAAAAACCTGTGTATTGTAAGTGAGAAATTTTGTGATCAAATACAGTATTCCCTCGTATTTCGCGGTTAATGGGGACCAGGAACATCTGCGATAGCCGAAAAGTAGAGTTATATAATAATCCACGTTATAAAACATGGAGAGATGCTGGGTGGGGCTGAGAAGATGCACAGCCAATCCACATATCTGTAAACCATGTGATATCGTGCTGTAATTGGGTGAGGTCAGCGCTGGGAACCAATCAAGCTACAGGCTTGTACAAAACCTGAGTCATTTGGCATGTTTTATTGTGAACGTTTTTCCCTGAAAAAAAATCTGTGTTGCACTGAAACCCCAATAAGTGAACCATTAAGTGAACGGCGAAGTAGCGAGGGACCGCTGTAATTAAAATCAGTTCAAATAAGCTCAGTGTCCCCCTATCCTGCATGTACAGTGTATATTTACAGAACACATTTAAACAGTCTTTCACAATCGCTGCATTATACATATAGTAGATTAAGCCTACGGGAGCATTTTGCCACACACAAACAGGTTATTTAATGTTGAGACCTATATGCTCCACTTGTTGTTTTTCATGATTGAGTAATCATTAATCATGAATGATTTGTCAGTAGTGTTATTTTTAAAGCTATTCATTTGTACAAATTATTAGGATATTGTTCAGGAATTAATTCATAACTTATCTAAGATGCTGACGTGAACTATTACAATTTAGTATTTGGCAGCTTGAACTTTTTGTAACAATTGTTTGTGTGATTAGTTATACCATTGCAGTCCTACACCAATATATTAAACACAGTTAAATTAGTCTCTTCTCAGAGTGTATGTTGTTGGTGACTGGAGATTTCCATCACTGCAGCTTCATCTTTGAAAAAAAGAATGTTTTGTTTACGGCTTTACTCTTTATAAAGCAATAAAGCGTGTAATTGCTTTGCACTTCCCTCCATCTTATTATCATTCTCAGAGGAATTGAAGGGGAAACGTGATGCTTATCAATCAAAGCAGTGATGAGGAGAGCATCTGCTCTATGGCCACGGAATAATGTGTAAAACTTCAAACAAGTCACAGGTTGGAAATCAGATTTTTTTGTGGCACATATATATTGACAGGCCAGAGAGGACGAGTAGCAGGTGTGTTGATCTATTTCAGATGACATTTCCTGCAAGAAAGAAATTGGTCTTGGCCTGCGTCACAGCCGTGCTAAGTCGATTAATTGACAGCAGTCAAAAAACACAGGATGAGGAGTAACACATTTATTTGGAGCAGTTTGCATGTGGCAGTGATTAGGAGTTGAACCAATTGTAGAAAACAAGTAAAGAGATGGGCAGCATGGTAGATAAGTGGTTAACATTTCAGAATGACACTTTCAGTTTTGTGGTTTAAGTCAGAGCCGCCTTGACCTACTCATCCAGTAACATGCAGTGAGGTACGACTTCACTTCAGAACAAAAACAAAACAAAACATGATGCAAATATACAGTGTAACATTAGCCTGTATTCTTTTACCCTACAGCAACCAGAGTCATGACTGCGAGACCACCTGGTAGATTCTGCCCTTTGACGAAACATCTGAGCTTGGCAGCTCTCCCCCATACTGTAATGTCAGTCTTCAATATTAGCAGGATGCAATTTGCACGGTAGAATTCTTTCAGTGTTTAAAAATACGCATACATTACTCAAAGCTTCCCTCCAAGTACTACAGCAAAAACAAACAATAAAAAAATGCTGCTGCTGCCTGGCTAAGATTACGACCATGACCCTCAATCTATAAGTGGCTTGGATAATGGATTTAGCGATGGATGATAGTCGTATTAGCATTCAAAATCTCGACTAGGTTATACTCGATTTTAATGAGATACTGTATTCAGTTGTGGAATGTAATCAGGACCAGCTGACCAGGTGTCAAACTCATCTTTTGCCGTGGACCACATTGTAGTTACAGTTTCCTGTCGGGGCCGTTATGAATTTGGGGAAGTCATTAGAATGTTTAATCCCACAGGTTACATATGGAGCACACAATAAATTAATGAATAACTAGTTTTCAAATCTGAAGTAAAAAAATAATTACTTATTACATGGGACAATTTGAAATATTCAAGCGAGCCTCATCGCACTTGACATGCCTGATTTGCTTTTGCGGGCCGAATAAAATGATGTGTAGAGCCAGATTTGGCCCCCGGGCCTTGACTATGACACCTTTGAGCTAAACTTTTCTCAATTTATGTAAGTATTGATTTTCTTTTGAATTATTGTACTCTTCCTCTAAAATATAATATGTGATTTATTTTAACCAAAATAAAGTCACTACAACTTGTGTGCCCCATATTTGTTGGGTAGATTGTACAGTTCTGTCTGTGTATTTGTGTCAACAAAACGAAGTCACAGAAGGCAATCGAGGAATCAACTCGTTATAATGTAGAAGTAAGCATGGGAGAACCGCCAAGTAAGAAGAGAAAAACTCTAGGATCGGGTCGCCACCAAAAAGAATGTGAGAGTCTCCAAGATGAATACGCTGGATGGATAAGATCGTCGACAAAAGGTCCTCAGTTTTCGTACTGCGTTCCGTGTAAAAAGGACGTAAAAGTTGCTGCAAGTGTATTGAGATATATGTCCCATCCTGAAGGACCCAACTGCCTTAGCAGCAGCTATTGCTCTTTTTGAAGAACACGTGAAAACCAAAAACTGGGACGTTGATCTCATTGTAAATGGCGGCGCGTGAACACGCTGCGGCTCCCCTCTCTCCCGGCAAATTGGCGTTTTCGTGTTTATTATGTTTGTTAAAGTCATTATAAGTGCCTGGTCCCGCTCGTCTTTGGTTGCCTTACCTTCTGTTTTTGCCCTGCGTGTCTCAGTAAATTTTTATTGAACTATACTGTCTCCATCGTGTATTTCGGATCCAAACCCTTACTTTTTTTTCGTCCGCCGAGTTCTGTCGCCACTCCTCGAGCAGACGTGACAAAAACATTGGAAATTCTGACATCAGACATCCAGAACGCTTCATATCTTTTGGATGATAAATGCTAATTAGGCTTTGTCTTAAATATCTCAGTCATCTGTCTATGTGATAGTTTTAATCAAGATTTAGTCAATTTAAATAAAAAAAAGTTTTGTTTTCTTTCACGAAAAGTCAAAAGAGTTATTTTTCTGATAAAGATGAACAATTTGGAAAGAGCAAATAGCATCTATCCCGCTTTTCCCCCCAAAGTCAGATAGGACAGTCTCCAGCACCACAAGCCAGTTTCCAGCAACACAAACCTGTATATGATAAGTGGTGCTGAACTACATTCAAATTAAAGGCATATTTAAATACAAATATGGTTAAGTGTTGTTGTAAAACTGAAAAATCAATATGTGAGACCTTCGTCTTTGCAAATATCCCATTTGAAAACATGGAAACCCTTGGCTAATTAACGCAAATAATATTTTTACATACTGTAATTTGTGGTTAAATGTGCTTCTATTTAGCTTTGCTTTGGAGTCTAATATTACATTAGGTCCGATATGATAACTGGACTACCTCACATGGAATGCCTCGATTCACTGTCACTTGCACGGTCTCTCAACAGGTGTGTTTACATGGCAACTTTTACGCCAATGTAGCACCGGGCCTTCCGCCGTAGAGTTTTCACACATACAAAGTTACACTAGTGTAGCTCCTGAAAACAGCTTAAACTGGAGAAAATTTAACCCCGCTCAAGGAGGTGGTTTAAAAATTTACTCAGGAGTAAATGCTAGTTTGTGGAGCAGCACCGATATAAAATAGGACGTGTTAGATTCAGAGTTAGATTTGCTCGCTTTGCGTGAGAAGAATTTATTCCTGATTATTGATTGATGTCTCTATTGTACTTCTGCTGTTTCCTTCTCTCTCTCTCTCTCTCTCTCTCTCTCTCTCTCTCTCTCTCTCTCTCTCTCTCTCTCTCTCTCTCTCTCTCTCTCTCTCTTTCCCTCTCCCCCCCCCTCTCTCTCTCCCTTTCTCTCTCTCTCACTCTCTCTCTCCCTTTCTCTCTCTCTCTTTTGCTATGTCTCTCACGCTCTCTTTCTCTTTCTCTCTCTCCGTTTCGCTCTCTCTCACTCTCTCTCTCCCTTTCTCTCTCTCTCTTTCGCTATGTCTCTCACGCTGTCTTTCTCTTTCTCTCCCTCTCTCTCTCTCTCTCTCTCTCTCTCTCTCTCTCTCTCTCTCTTTCCCTCTCCCCCCCCTCTACCTCTCTCCCTCTCCCTCCCACTCTCTTCCTCTCCCTCCTTCCGTCTCTCGGTCTTGCTCTCACTCACTCACTCACTCACTCACTCACTCACTCACTCACTCACTCACTCACTCACTCACTCACTCACTCACTCACGCACTCACTCACTCACTCACTCACTCACTCACTCCCTCTCCCTCTCCCTCTCCCTCTCCCTCTCCCTCTCCCTCCCTCTCCTCTCCCTCTCTCTCCTCTCCCTCTCCCTCTCCCTCTCCCTCTCCCTCTCTCTCCCTGTCTTGCTCAGAGGAAGGTCAATTTTCTGGCTGTTGTTAGCGAATTATACATCACAATTGCACGATAGGTGCACTGGTGCAAAAGAAAGTGTGGATATTCTTCCACAGTGGAGGAGAGGCAACTCATGTTGGGGTCCAAAAGCATCAGTTGGCCCCTTATCAGCCATGCCCAAAAATAGATGGAAAATGAATGTGCATTTTATCCAAGGACTATTCTATCAACTATTCATCTTTTAGGAACAACATTTTAATTTTGAAAATGTCAAGTGGCAAAACTGAGTGTTTAGCTGTGAAACGTTTGTTCACCTTACCGAATGATAAAATGATTGTACAGAAATTGTTGGAATGTATTTTTGGAAGCCTGCAACTGCCATCCAGCAGCTGTTTTCCGTGATTGTTATTTATCGGATGACTGCCTGGTGAACCTCGGCCATTACCAAATTGGATTGTTCAGGAGATGAATCCTTTAAAACCGGCACGATTCCCAATCAAACTCAATGCAGAAGTAAAGGTTGTAAATTAACCCACTAGTTAAATGATGGAATAATGTTGGCATGAATGCACATACGTTGATTTTGGTATCAAACATGGCATGTCAGATGTATTGTATTTAAAATAAAAAATACATAGTTCAATTAATGCTACAGCTACATCAATGCTGCATAAAAGAGATTTTTTTCTCCAGAAATTAATTTCTTCATGTGTTTGTCTACTGAAGATATAAATAGGGTGACCGTTAATGACAACCTATATTTGAAAAAAAGTTCTCATCCCGTGACTGTAAAGTGTCCTTAAGAGTTATGAAAGGCGCTTAGAAATTAAATGTATATTATTATTATTATTATTATTATTATTATTATTATTATTATTATTATTATTATTATTATTATTATTATTATTATTTATTATTTTGAGCGCTCAGCATCATTCGAGCGTCTGTCAAAAATACGAGCTCCGGTGCGACTTTGAACGCATCAAAATATCTTCCCTTATCCCTGAGTGTGGAGATGCTGCAGCAGGCAGCCATGAATAGATTTAAGTGCCATGCATGGCCTCGGAGTCTTGTAATTTCTAAAATACAACACACGCAGCTTTTTTCATGTCCGGTCTATCTCCGTGCATAAATATTGATTCATCATGCAAAAGAAACGTGGACAGCGATCACACATTTAAATTATACATTGATGTACAACACTGGTCATCGTGGATCATAATGCATTATCTGTGATAATAATAATTATATGAAAGAGCTTGGGGTGATTATATAGTTATTTTACCTTGAATCGTTGAAGTTCAATGTCGAGGCGGGTCGCTGTTGTGTGCGCATGGCAATGAAGAGTCAAGGTCACGCGGGGATGACATTTCTCTTGGCACAGTGTCGCGCCAATTTCTGGTGGATTTTTGACGTGTTGCTTGGAACGTAGGTCATGATCCAACCGGCAATTTATGATCGCAGAGGAGGAGGGACACACCATCAGTGGAGTTTATTGAAATTGTCCCAAAATGTTGCTAGTTAATGTTATTACCGTCGAGAGCGACATTAAGTCGAGTTTTTGTTGGTTCCTACAGCGGCACCCAATAAAATTCAGCAGCGCAGGGGTTAAAGTCGAGGCTGAGGCACTCGGCCTATTGTAGTGAGGCACGTACCACGAAAGATTGTCTTTCCTTCTGTGGGAATGGGCGAAGTTCGATGTGAGACGACCAAGCCGAGTGGCTGACCGTAGCACGTGAACTATCTAAACATGATAACTTCAATTTTAGTGACCGGGCATGGCGTGAATATTTTTTTTTTTTTTTTTTTTTTTTTTTTTTTTTTTTTTTTTTTTTTTTTTTTTTTTTTTTTTTTTTTTTTTTTTTTTTTTTTTTTTTTTTTTTTTTTTTTTTTTTTTTTTTTTTTTTTTTTTTTTTTTTTTTTTTTTTTTTTTTTTTTTTTTTTTTTTTTTTTTTTTTTTTTTTTTTTTTTTTTTTTTTTTTTTTTTTTTTTTTTTTTTTTTTTTTTTTTTTTTTTTTTTTTTTAAAGTCTGGGCGAGCAGCATTTCATTTCTAGCTGCTTGTTTTTTATAAGCTGTTTTTTGTTTTTTGTCTTGTTTTGTGTTTTTTTCACTTTGCCGTTGAAGAACGATGTTTTAGCATTTTGGCCTTCCAGAGAATTCCAGTTGCTTTTGAGAGAATTCCCATACTGATTTGAATGGGGATGTCTCTTTGCGCTATGCAGCTCTCGCATGCTTTTTTTCGCGAGTGGCAATTAAGCCCGTTTTTGGGGCTGAAAAATTGAGCGATTTTTGTGGGACATGAGTGAGGCAATCCTTTTGTCATGATCACTGTGAAGTCCTTCACCTCCCTTCATCTAAACTGCTTTTCACCCCTTAGAATGCTAGTAAAAGGTGGCATTGAGATATATTGTTTTTTTTGTGCAATGTTTTTTTTATTCAGAGCCCGCATGTCTTTCACTCTCTTTTTTTCCTTTTTCTTTCCTTTTTCTTTTACTTGGTGTAGTACATTCCACAATAATAACTAATCCACCATCATGCCACCCTAAATCCAATGGATTCCATTCACCATAGTCCAACTGGAAACTATATATGGTCAAAATGAGAAAATTTTTTTTTCTGAGTCTTTTTTTTCAATGAGATTAAAGAAACAGCTGAGTTAAGCTTTCTGCGCTGACGTACTGAGAAGCTCATGTACCATAAAGCTAAGTAAAAACCATAAGCCTAGTAGATTTACCAGGTGCATAGTCTGTACTTCATCCCTTTGCATAGCCCACCTCTTTATGCGGCTTACCACAGCCCACATTTTGACAGGCATCAACCACAAAATTACCAGGGAATGCAACTCAATACATGAGATAACTTCAATGAATACGTTAACCATTCATGAAAATATTTGACCTAGATTGTAAAATTTTTGTTTATATCTTTAGATTGAAAAAAATAGTGGAGCAAAAATTCATTTAAGATGAACACAATAAATAGTCATGTATAGAAACAATTAAAAATTTAGACCTTAAAGGCGATTTGGAATGAGATGAATCCTTTAAAACCGGCACGATTCCCAATCAAACTCAATGCAGAAGTAAAGGTTGTAAATTAACCCACTAGTTAAATGATGGAATAATGTTGGCATGAATGCACATACGTTGATTTTGGTATCAAACATGGCATGTCAGATGTATTGTATTTAAAATAAAAAATACATAGTTCAATTAATGCTACAGCTACATCAATGCTGCATAAAAGAGATTTTTTTTCCAGAAATTAATTTCTTCATGTGTTTGTCTACTGAAGATATAAATAGGGTGACCGTTAATGACAACCTATATTTGAAAAAAAGTTCTCATCCCGTGACTGTAAAGTGTCCTTAAGAGTTATGAAAGGCGCTTAGAAATTAAATGTATATTATTATTATTATTATTATTATTATTATTATTATTATTATTATTATTATTATTATTATTATTATTATTATTTGAGCGCTCAGCATCATTCGAGCGTCTGTCAAAAATACGAGCTCCGGTGCGACTTTGAACGCATCAAAATATCTTCCCTTATCCCTGAGTGTGGAGATGCTGCAGCAGGCAGCCATGAATAGATTTAAGTGCCATGCATGGCCTCGGAGTCTTGTAATTCTAAAATACAACACACGCAGCTTTTTTCATGTCCGGTCTATCTCCGTGCATAAATATTGATTCATCATGCAAAAGAAACGTGGACAGCGATCACACATTTAAATTATACATTGATGTACAACACTGGTCATCGTGGATCATAATGCATTATCTGTGATAATAATAATTATATGAAAGAGCTTGGGGTGATTATATAGTTATTTTACCTTGAATCGTTGAAGTTCAATGTCGAGGCGGGTCGCTGTTGTGTGCGCATGGCAATGAAGAGTCAAGGTCACGCGGGGATGACATTTCTCTTGGCACAGTGTCGCGCCAATTTCTGGTGGATTTTTGACGTGTTGCTTGGAACGTAGGTCATGATCCAACCGGCAATTTATGATCGCAGAGGAGGAGGGACACACCATCAGTGGAGTTTATTGAAATTGTCCCAAAATGTTGCTAGTTAATGTTATTACCGTCGAGAGCGACATTAAGTCGAGTTTTTGTTGGTTCCTACAGCGGCACCCAATAAAATTCAGCAGCGCAGGGGTTAAAGTCGAGGCTGAGGCACTCGGCCTATTGTAGTGAGGCACGTACCACGAAAGATTGTCTTTCCTTCTGTGGGAATGGGCGAAGTTCGATGTGAGACGACCAAGCCGAGTGGCTGACCGCAGCACGTGAACTATCTAAACATGATAACTTCAATTTATAGTGACCGGGCATGGCGTGAATATTTTGCCTCCGACATTAACCAGTAGTCAGTCGTGCACGCACCCATGATTGATTGCCCGCGAGTCATTGTAACGCTGCGTTTCATTTGCATTGAAGGTACATGTGCCGATATGATAAAAGAGGATGAGGCCAATTAGAAGTGTATGTTTGCGTGTGCGTGCGTGGGTGTGCGCCTATGCGCGCTCGCGCGTTTGTATTAGGTAAGATGCTCTTGCGCTGTCGATGGTGATCCATTCTCTGTCAAATGTCACTTCTTTCTCATGACACTTTTACAACCAAGGCATCATCTTGGGAGGCTGGGTCAGGTTCGGGAGTCATTAATTATAATAATGTATTGCTGATGTTCGCCTAAACAAAACTCACCCCATGCCTGCAGCACAAAAGCACGGGGCCAACACAACCAACACCAATAACAAAGACAAAAAGTCAACTAAAATTTAGTGTGTTAGGACGTTTAGCCAGACAGTACTGTACGGAATTGTGTCAGAGGTTGCTTACAAAAAAAAAGCGAAACTCGAACAGATGCAAAGAAAAGGCTTGAAAAATGTCAACCCATTTCTTTCTTTCTTATCTGATCAGATCAGGAAGTGACAATGTACCTGCACTTGTTCCTTGCTCAGAGATAGCACGTATGTATACAAGAACCTCATATTTTATGAACTGTCAAATAATAACTAAAGGAAAAACCTGTGTATTGTAAGTGAGAAATTTTGTGATCAAATACAGTATTCCCTCGTATTTCGCGGTTAATGGGGACCAGGAACATCTGCGATAGCCGAAAAGTAGAGTTATATAATAATCCACGTTATAAAACATGGAGAGATGCTGGGTGGGGCTGAGAAGATGCACAGCCAATCCACATATCTGTAAACCATGTGATATCGTGCTGTAATTGGGTGAGGTCAGCGCTGGGAACCAATCAAGCTACAGGCTTGTACAAAACCTGAGTCATTTGGCATGTTTTATTGTGAACGTTTTTCCCTGAAAAAAAATCTGTGTTGCACTGAAACCCCAATAAGTGAACCATTAAGTGAACGGCGAAGTAGCGAGGGACCGCTGTAATTAAAATCAGTTCAAATAAGCTCAGTGTCCCCCTATCCTGCATGTACAGTGTATATTTACAGAACACATTTAAACAGTCTTTCACAATCGCTGCATTATACATATAGTAGATTAAGCCTACGGGAGCATTTTGCCACACACAAACAGGTTATTTAATGTTGAGACCTATATGCTCCACTTGTTGTTTTTCATGATTGAGTAATCATTAATCATGAATGATTTGTCAGTAGTGTTATTTTTAAAGCTATTCATTTGTACAAATTATTAGGATATTGTTCAGGAATTAATTCATAACTTATCTAAGATGCTGACGTGAACTATTACAATTTAGTATTTGGCAGCTTGAACTTTTTGTAACAATTGTTTGTGTGATTAGTTATACCATTGCAGTCCTACACCAATATATTAAACACAGTTAAATTAGTCTCTTCTCAGAGTGTATGTTGTTGGTGACTGGAGATTTCCATCACTGCAGCTTCATCTTTGAAAAAAAGAATGTTTTGTTTACGGCTTTACTCTTTATAAAGCAATAAAGCGTGTAATTGCTTTGCACTTCCCTCCATCTTATTATCATTCTCAGAGGAATTGAAGGGGAAACGTGATGCTTATCAATCAAAGCAGTGATGAGGAGAGCATCTGCTCTATGGCCACGGAATAATGTGTAAAACTTCAAACAAGTCACAGGTTGGAAATCAGATTTTTTTGTGGCACATATATATTGACAGGCCAGAGAGGACGAGTAGCAGGTGTGTTGATCTATTTCAGATGACATTTCCTGCAAGAAAGAAATTGGTCTTGGCCTGCGTCACAGCCGTGCTAAGTCGATTAATTGACAGCAGTCAAAAAACACAGGATGAGGAGTAACACATTTATTTGGAGCAGTTTGCATGTGGCAGTGATTAGGAGTTGAACCAATTGTAGAAAACAAGTAAAGAGATGGGCAGCATGGTAGATAAGTGGTTAACATTTCAGAATGACACTTTCAGTTTTGTGGTTTAAGTCAGAGCCGCCTTGACCTACTCATCCAGTAACATGCAGTGAGGTACGACTTCACTTCAGAACAAAAACAAAACAAAACATGATGCAAATATACAGTGTAACATTAGCCTGTATTCTTTTACCCTACAGCAACCAGAGTCATGACTGCGAGACCACCTGGTAGATTCTGCCCTTTGACGAAACATCTGAGCTTGGCAGCTCTCCCCCATACTGTAATGTCAGTCTTCAATATTAGCAGGATGCAATTTGCACGGTAGAATTCTTTCAGTGTTTAAAAATACGCATACATTACTCAAAGCTTCCCTCCAAGTACTACAGCAAAAACAAACAATAAAAAAATGCTGCTGCTGCCTGGCTAAGATTACGACCATGACCCTCAATCTATAAGTGGCTTGGATAATGGATTTAGCGATGGATGATAGTCGTATTAGCATTCAAAATCTCGACTAGGTTATACTCGATTTTAATGAGATACTGTATTCAGTTGTGGAATGTAATCAGGACCAGCTGACCAGGTGTCAAACTCATCTTTTGCCGTGGACCACATTGTAGTTACAGTTTCCTGTCGGGGCCGTTATGAATTTGGGGAAGTCATTAGAATGTTTAATCCCACAGGTTACATATGGAGCACACAATAAATTAATGAATAACTAGTTTTCAAATCTGAAGTAAAAAAATAATTACTTATTACATGGGACAATTTGAAATATTCAAGCGAGCCTCATCGCACTTGACATGCCTGATTTGCTTTTGCGGGCCGAATAAAATGATGTGTAGAGCCAGATTTGGCCCCCGGGCCTTGACTATGACACCTTTGAGCTAAACTTTTCTCAATTTATGTAAGTATTGATTTTCTTTTGAATTATTGTACTCTTCCTCTAAAATATAATATGTGATTTATTTTAACCAAAATAAAGTCACTACAACTTGTGTGCCCCATATTTGTTGGGTAGATTGTACAGTTCTGTCTGTGTATTTGTGTCAACAAAACGAAGTCACAGAAGGCAATCGAGGAATCAACTCGTTATAATGTAGAAGTAAGCATGGGAGAACCGCCAAGTAAGAAGAGAAAAACTCTAGGATCGGGTCGCCACCAAAAAGAATGTGAGAGTCTCCAAGATGAATACGCTGGATGGATAAGATCGTCGACAAAAGGTCCTCAGTTTTCGTACTGCGTTCCGTGTAAAAAGGACGTAAAAGTTGCTGCAAGTGTATTGAGATATATGTCCCATCCTGAAGGACCCAACTGCCTTAGCAGCAGCTATTGCTCTTTTTGAAGAACACGTGAAAACCAAAAACTGGGACGTTGATCTCATTGTAAATGGCGGCGCGTGAACACGCTGCGGCTCCCCTCTCTCCCGGCAAATTGGCGTTTTCGTGTTTATTATGTTTGTTAAAGTCATTATAAGTGCCTGGCATGCTGGGTCCGAGAGGACAGTCATTTCATCTGTGCTGTATGTCATGCATATTAGCATTTTTTACAATAAAGCTGACTTTTTTGTTGTTTTTGTCTTGTTTTTGTGTTTTCTTTTGTCACTTTGTGCGTCGTGTGGAACGGATACTGATTGTTTTTCAGCATTTTTGGCCACGACATTCATCAAGAAGCAGACTGTGCTGAGCAGTTGCGCCTTTTCGGCAGCATGAATATCCCAGTACTGATTTTGAATGGGAGGAATGTCAGTGCCATTTGACTGTCATCACTGGACAGCTCTGCGGCGATTGTGCTTTTTTTGCGCCTGTAGTGGGCAGCATCTTCACAGCCCCGCTTTCTTCAGCGAGGCTGAACAAAAATTGAAGCGGATTTTTGTGGGACATGAGATGTGAGGCAATCTCTTTTTGTCAATGGATGCTACAGTTGTAGTAGATGTGCACATTCCACCATGATGTCCCTGATCCACTGCTGAAAACGTCGCTTTGATCCACTCCCCTTTCATCTAGAACTGCTTCATGTCACAAAGAGGGTAGAGCAAGTGCTGAAGAATGAATAACTCTGTGTGTCTTTTTGTTGTCATATTAGTTTTTTTTATTTCAAGATGACGCCGCGAGAGTGGCTGCCTTTACAGCAGCTCCTGCATTTTGTTTTTCTACTTCTTTCTTTCCCTTTCTCTTCCTTTTATAACTTTGCTGCTGTGTAATGTACATTTCTCCACTGTGAGATGAATAAAGCTACATCCAACCCAATCCAATGCACCACCCTGAAAATCCCAAGAATGGCATTTCCCGATTGTTGCCACCCATTCAGTCCACACTGGTAAAGAGCTGCAATAATAACAGTGAGTCACAAAACATGAGAAACAAACTTTTTTTTTTCTTGAATGGTCTTTTTTTTACAAATGAGGAATTAAAAGAAAACTAGGCCTGTAGTCTTTAAGCCTTTCATGCAGCCTGTAACCGGATAACATGAGAAGCTGTCTACTGTCGTGACTGCTATCTGAGAAAGCATCAATGTAAAAACACCAATACAAGCCTAAGTAAGAATTTAGCACAGGTAGGCCATGAGTCTGTTACTGTTACATCCCACGTGCTTGCAATAAGTCTGCCAGCCTCCTTTCATGCGGCTTTACGCATCAGGCCCACCATCTCTTCTTTTGAATGTCAGTGCCTCACTCCACAACCCACAAAAATGTTGTACCAGGGGCAAATGCAACTCACATCACCATGGAGAATGCAACTGTCAGAATGTATAATTAACGTTAACCATTTCATGCACAAATACTGTTCTGACAACCGACATCAGGATTGGTTAAAATATTTTCATTTGTTTTATTAGTCTTTAGATATGAAAAAAATTATGGTGGTGGATGGCAACACATATTCCATTGTAATGATTGATACACAACAGTGACAATAAGATTCATGATATAAGAGAAAACACAATTTAAAAATCTTGTCATCGCTATCCTTGAAAGGCTGAATCTATCAGGGAAATGTAAATTTAGGAAGCCCTTAAAAAGGGGCGGGCATTTGTGTGTGTGTTTGACACTGGGACATGTGGGCAAACGATCAGGAAGGAAGCAATTGAAATCGTACATTTTCTGTTATTGTGATAAAAGCTGGGTGTGTAAACTTCACTCGAATGTTAATGACTATCAGCGTTGTATTAAGACAACGTTGTTATGCAGATGTTTACGATGCTTATGGATAAAAGAATGTCATTTTTGTCAGGAAATGGACCGCATATTCCATCCGACAGATGAAGAGATAAAATGAAATCCAAGGTAAGGTATGTGTGTAATCATGTGGTGCAAATTGGCCTGCAGCCCGATTGAAGGTGAAGTGCAGGGCTTGTGCCATCCATTTCACATGCTCACTGTAGTAACGTTGGTGGAGAGGGATAGAGATAGGCGGGTGGGGGGTGGGAGGTTGGAAGAAATGACGGAAGGGAGGTGGATTACCAGTAAATGTTGATTAGCTGACAGCTAAACGACACGCTGTGTTTTCCTACTCGTCATGAGTATGCGACCTGGGGCTGATTGGGAGGAAATAGAATTAGATTTACATGTTTTTTTGTCAAGAGAGAGAGGAAGAGCAAGGCAAGGCAAAACGAGGATTAATATTCACTTCACAATAAATCCAACATGCTCCACAGAATTATTAGTGGTTGTTGTTAGTTTTGTCTACAGAAAAGGGGCCATGGGGGATACAAATGAACGGTTTTACCATACACAGTTTGATTGTTTTCATTGTACGCCCCTCCCCCAAATATTATATGATTACATGAAATAAGTCTTACATGTTATTATTATATAATCTTGGCTTGAACACTTCACCATAAATAAGTCAGTGGATCCAAAAGGACTGTTTTGATAAGGGTGCCGTGCATTTCATCGCCCCTGTGCTTTTCTCTTCAAGATGAATGTGATTGTGGGAAGGCGGTGAGTGTCGTGCGTGTGGATGAATGGCAGTGGCCGCTCTGCGTTTTCTGGCTCATTGCCTCAAAATGACTCTGCCAGTGTCACTGTCAACAAGGGCTGGGAGAGGGAGGATTTTCATTTTTTTCCTTTGCTTGGCTCGTGTGTGCTGCAGCTCAGTCTTTTCCCCTCTTCTCAGCCTCCACAAGCCTGCCAGGCCTTTTCCATGTGTCTCACTCTCCTTTCTCAGAGCAGGGAGCCCCCCACCCCCGTCCCACATCGCCATGCCATGGCTTCCCCGTAGCTTTTGAAGTGGGGGATGGGAGCGGGGTGTGTGGGGTCTGGTGTGGAGTGGGGAGGGGGGTGCAGGCAGGACTGAAGAGATAGTCTGCCAGGCTTGCGGGGAGGCGGTGGAATTCTGCAGGTTGCCACGGTGAGCTAGTCGATATCACATTGAGTCACTTAGCAGCTAAATGAACGGACCTTTTCTCTGACCTTCGTCTGCTACACAGTGGAGATGGATTGTGAGCGTTTGTGTGAATCCCCCACCCAAGATACTGTTTCTTTTCTTCTACATAAGCAGCACATATACCAAATCCTGCTTATGACAAAATGAGGTTGGGCATTCATTTCAGTCTAAAATGGCCAACGTCTGTGCACATATATGTGGTCGACCTAGTCCTGAGTCGATTCCGCCTTGCGCAAAGCTGACTCGGGACGCGACTGGTGGAAGATGGTTCACCACTCTGGAAGTTCCGCTTCTTGCGCAGCACGTCATAATTTTGCTTTTGACGTGTACTAGCTTTCTCCAGCTGGTCCCGTGTGAACGCATGCGCTGCCTCCAACCGATCCAACCGTCTACGGGTATACTACAGCCCTGGCTGTACTCTGAGTTGCCTCGAAGTCTCTTTTAGGCCGCACACTTGTCACAGTGCCGGCAGAAGTCCTGTGATGCTGCCCCCAGTGATGCTGCCCCCAGTTGAACCCTTGGTGGAACCGTCGGAAGGTCTTTGCACGGCCAAAGTGTCCTGAGCCATGCCCCCATGACATGCTCTGAGCACCGTCTCTCGAAGAGCTCTTGGCACTACCACCTGCCATCTCTCTTCTCCAGTGGCAGTTTCTTTCCAGGCATGCCGCAGCACGACATCCTTTATGCGAAGCACAGTAAACTTGCTCCAAAGGCCTTTAGAAGCAACAGAGAATCCCACCACGGCTTTCTAGGGTGGCCTTCTGCCACTCTGGGCCCACTCCAGAACATGGTTGAGATTTTGGTCCTCTTCTTGCTTTGCAGCCAACTCAGCAGTTTCCACAGCCTCGAAGGTGTAGCATGTTGGCTTAGCAGCAGCCGCATCCTCGCGCATCTCCAACTCCCTGCATGTTATTGGCCCTTGCGGTGGGCAGTTCATCACCGGGCGAGCAATCTCTACCCAATCTACTGACGACCGCAGGGGGACAGCACTTCTGCTGTCTTTTTCAGGCTGGTTCGGGTCTTCCGTATATCTGTGAGGTCTGATGAAGGGTCTACAGTGTTGATGGCCACCCGTGGTGAACCCTGTTGAGACGCTGTGATCAGATCTACATGCTGACCACCAGGCAGGGTGAGCACCCCAGCTCCACCACACATTTTGCGGCTTTTAAAAAGTCCCGTCCTAGAACATAGGGGTCACCCAAGCTGAGTGGGTTGTCGACGACCCCTCAGGGCAAAAACAAATGTTCCTGTGCCCCTCGTCTTGGCCGTTTCAGCCGACACTGTCCTCAGTTTTGTGTTGGTCGATTTTAAGACAGTTCCTGTTGGAACAACGTCAGGATTAGCGATCATGACTGAAGACCCAGTGTCCACCAAGGCTGGCTGTCCAGGAAACGTCTCCAATCTGCATGCGGACATGACTGGGGTCCCCCACATCTGTCTGTGGATTGCAGTTCCCAGCTGAACACTGGAGGGGTCTACGTTGCCCAGCCTCCAGGGACCCTTTGAGATTTCATCTTTGGGTAGCACCACAGCAGATGACCTGGCTGTCAGCACCCCAAGCAGACAGCAGGGTGTGCACGTCGACCACTTCCTTCCTCCTGCTCTGCTGGCCGGGTATTTATCACACACACCAGTTCTTCCACCCACACTGGTTGGCGCTCCTCACCATTCAACAATGAGGTCGCCAAAATGGGGCAAGCTGTGGTCAGTAGCACTCCCTTGACTGATATCTCCATCTCCCTCGCAAGAACATGTTGCTCTCCCAGCGCCGGTGGGTGGGCCAGCTCGACGTGCAGAAGCAGTTCATCCGGTCTGAGGGCTTGGATGAACTGGACATGTATCAGTTCCTCTTGAATGTCCTTTGGTATCCCAGCATATGCGTGTCAACCCAGGCTCTCGATCTCATGGGCAAGACAACGTAGCGGATCACTGGGATGTCAGTCACGCTTCTTGAACTCGCAGACCAAGAAGTATTTCAAGTTGTACTCCCCAAAGCGCCTCTGCAAAGTGCCCACAAGGGCACTGTAATCAAGTCTCTCAACTGGGCTCAGCAGCAGCAAACAGGATGTAGTGAAAGCGCTAACTGCACCAATTTCAGTTTGTCTGGCCAGTTCGCTGCATCAGCCACCAACTAGAACTGTGCTCTATAAGCCAGAAGAAGAAGAAGAAGAAGTCCAAGATGGCGCCCGAGTAGGCAGCCTCAGCAAGTGCTCTCATGAGCCTTGCTTTTTTTGGTTGTTTTTGTCTTGTTTTGTGTTTTCTTTTGTCACTTTGTGTTGTTGTGCATCGTGTGGAACGGATACGGATTGTTTTTCAGCATTTTTGACCACAACATTCATCAAGGAGGAGACTGTGCTGAGTGGTTGCGCCTTTTCGGCAGCATGAATATGCCAGTACTGTTTTTGAATGGGAGGAATGTCGGAGCCATTCGACTGCCATCGCTGGACACCAAAGGGGCCATTGTGCTTTTTTTGCGCCTGTAATGGGCAGCATCTTCACAGCCCAGCTTTGTTCAGTGGAAGGTCAGTGCTGTTCGACAGTCTGCGGCTGGATGGATGCATGGCTTGAGGAACCCGCGATAAGAAGCGTCAGCGCAGAGCGCCGATGCGTATGTGGAACTGTTGCGGCTTGGAATTTAAGCAGATTTATGTGGAACAGGAGATGTGAGACAATCTCTTTTCGTCAATGGATGCTACAGCTGCATGTTTGCTTTCAACATTTAGCTTGTAGTCGACGTGCACATTCCACCATGATGTCCCTGATCCACTGGTGGAAAGACGCTTTGATCCTCTCCTCTTTCATCTAGAACTGCTTCATGTCATTACAAAGAGGGTACAGCAAGTCCTGAAGAATGAATGTCTCTCTGTGTCTTTGTTTTGTCATATTGTCTCTATGCTGTCATATTATTTGTTATTTAGTTTTTTTTTTTGTTCTTTTGACTTCAAGACGGCGCCCCGAGAGTGGCTGCCTTTCCAGCAGCTCATGTATTTTGTTTTTCTACTTTCATTCCTTTCATCACTTTGCTGCTGTGAAATGTAAATTTCTCCACTGTGAGACTAATAAAGGCAAATCCAATCCAATCCAATCCAATCCAATCCAATCCAATCCAATCCAATCCAATCCAATCCTCCCAACTTCCTTTTCCGGAGAACTTCTGTGCTTTCATGGATGGCAGGGCGAGCTCAAGGGCGCCACCATTAATGTTTATGTCACTCCTCATGGTAACGGCAGCACATGCTGCTACGTACTGGCGAGGCGCCATAATGGCGGGCTTGCGCTCATTTTGGTGCGGATTGTCAGTGTCAAGATGATTGCGCTCGGTGCCACTCGATTCCAGCATCTCAATCCCGCATGGCAGGGCCTCCTCTTTTACCTTCCGCTGAGTATCCTAGTCGCAGAACATCTTTCGTCAAAAGTTGGATGTGCAATGGGTACATTCAGAGCTTCAGACACCAATCTAATGCCCCTCGGCGTGATAAAGGAATGCCCACAGTCACTGGCATAGCTGGTCAGGCTTTTAATTAGCAGATACATACAAGAGTTGTTCGCCAAAACTCATGTTCATGCTCTTCTCACTCAGATTGCTAGAGCAGAGTACTTGTTGTAGGCTCCTCCCTTCACTATGTGACGTCACACTCTTTCGACGAGCCCAGCCCTCAAATATGCAAATAACTGTCACGGTTTGCAAGGTGGTGATGGCGGGTGCGGATCCTAAAAAGCAGGCAGGAGGGCGCAGGAGGTAGTGTTTGATAAATTGTATTAAAATAAAGTCAACAGGAACAAATTCTATAACATCAAAATCTTCTGAACGGAAAAAAATACAAAGTAGCAATCATAGCATATCATAGCAGGAGTTTCTGAAAAACTACAGAGTCCTTTGGCAACACAAAATTCCTACTCATTTCAAACTGATAAACACTTTAAGGCAAAAAATTAGTACATCCAAAAGATAGGCTGCCAAATGAAAAACAAAGTAATGTAGTTTATTCAATACATTGTAAGAATGATAATTGTAAAGAGCAGTACATTGGGGAGACTAAACAAATTCTCAATAAAAGACTTTATCAACATCGCAGGGATAATACTAGTGCAGTGACGTGCAGTCAGTGGAGGCAGGGGAGGCAGTGCCTCACCTACATCACGGAGAGCTGTCATGGAAATATCAAATGAAAAAATAAATTAAACAGTATTATGTATTTAGTGATTTGTACTTTAAAGTTCTTGTCCATTTAACTTCACCGTTTTAGGATTTTTTTCTAAATCGCTGAATTTTCACATTTACCGTTCAAATACTAAGTAGAGACGAGCAGTGAGGCACCAGCCGGCTGATCCTCACTATGGATTGCGCAATCACTATGCTTACTGTGCTGGCTTGCTCTGCAGTGAGATCGCATTGCTGTCCTTCTGCATATCGCTATTAAAGCGTTCAAACACGTTTAGTATATGAACTAAATTTCTACAGTTTAGCTGGTGTATATAATGTAGAGTCATTGTACATTATAAACACTGTACTCCAGTGTTTATTTTGTTTTATTTTTATCAAAACGCTGTGCGTAGGTGAGGCACACAGTTCTCCCGCCTCAGGACAGGCAGGGGGCGCTTGTGATTCCAGAGATACTTCTTACTCCACGTCTGCAGAATAATAGAATTAGAGACAGGAAGCTACAGTAAACAGTTAGCAAGTAAAGTGCAACCCTCCAGTCATTTTTTCGTGTTGCTTGGCCTCACTTTCAGAATGGAGGATTACATATCTAAATTGAAAGAATTTTCTAAACTGGACTTTCAATCGAAGCAGGAGGTAATAATTAAAGGAAGACCAACACCGGAGCTAAAAGGTTTGCTTCAGACAACGGGAAACAATACTCGCTCATTTCAGGCGGACTGGTACACACGAAAAGGCTGGCTGTGTGGATGTCCAGCAAGAAACCGCCTCTTCTGCTTTTCCTGCCTTCTGTTCTCAATTTGTGACAATGTCTGTGTCATGAGCCAGTTGACAGCGGGGCGGGGCCTCCGTTCCCGCCGCTCGCCAGCTGCTGTCAATTCCCTCCTCATTAACTGTGGACATTTAAACCCGACGCTGGCATCCACCCAGCGTCGGAAGATACTTCGCCTTATGCCAAGCTAGTACGTGGAACTTGTTACCAGTACATTATTTGCTTCGCCCGAGGAATGATTTTAGCCACGAACGCGTTTGTTGTTTGCACCGCGTCGTAGGTTGTTTTGCACCCCCGTGTGCCACTTTATTTTCTTGGTTAGTGTGGTTGGGTGGATTGCCGCCACTCACCCACTAACATTGTCAGTTGTCATTTTGAGTTTGTTTCACGAGTTTTTACCGGGTCCGCGTATTTTCGGACCCGCGCTTTATGTTAATAAATCCTTCGCCGGTACCCACGCCTCTGTCCTGCTCTACGATCCACCGCCTATACACACGTTCCTGCTCGCCAGCTGCCACTGTCGCCGCCGGAACGTGACAGAATCTTCCGACCAACATGGATCCTGCGGACAGTAACCGAATCTTCTCCGTCCTCGCTCAGCAGGCGGAGCAGCTCGGCCAAGTGGTGCCCGCCATCGCGGAGATCCGCCGCGACATCACCCGGTTAGCCCAACGGGTAGATAGACTTGAGGCCAGCGGCGCCTTCGTCGCTGGGGCCGTCCCTCCCCAAACTTTGAGCCGCGAACCCAACATTCCACATCCCGCCCGTTACGGAGGGGAGCCCGGGCGCTGCGCGCAATTCCTGCTGCAGTGCTCCATAGTTTTCGACCAGCAACCCTCCGTATACACCACGGACGCGGCCAAAGTGGCTTACGTCACCAGCCTGCTTGCCGGACCCGCAGCCGCTTGGGCGTTGGCCGTCTGGGAATCTCGGCCGGAGCTCCGAGCCTCCTTCCCGGACTTCGTCGCCGAGTTACGGCAGGTTTTCCATCACCCGGTGAGTGGGCAGGCAGCGGAGTCCCAGCTGTGGATCTGCCAGCAGGGTAGCCGATCGGCGGCGGAGTATTCCGTCGCCTTCCGCGTCCTGGCTGCCGCCAGCGGGTACGACGACCGTGCGCTGCGAGGGATGTTTCGGCGCGGGCTCAGCGCGGCGTTGAAGGACGAGCTGGCTACCCGCGACGAGTGCTCCAGCCTTCGCGAGCTGATCGCCCTCACGCTGCAGCTGGACAACCGGATGCGAGACAGGGCCCGGGAGCGGGCTGCCCAGGCTAATCTCGAGCCGCCAGCAGGGACCCGAGGGGGTGCCCGGACCTTTCCGCGTGGGGGGCACGCGGCCGTGGAGCCGATGGAGATGGGGGTCGAAAGGGCCGTTGAGCGGGCGCCGGAGCGACGCAACACCGGCCCGGCATGCCAGCTCTGCGGCAAGTTGGGTCATCGAGCCCCGGACTGTCCCAGTTGGGGGCTTCCCGGAAAGACCCCCAGTGACTGTAAGTTACCCCGTCCACACAAGCAACGGGTTCCCTTAAGGTCCGCGGGGGGGTTCACGTCGCGGAGACTGGAGCTGGATGCCGTTATACACGGTCCCACCAGGACAATGTCCGTTCGGGCCTTAGTGGACTCGGGTGCCGACGGCTGTTTTATAGACCCGCGTGTCGTGTCGGCGTTGGGGTGTCGGGTCGTTCAGCTGGGGGCGAGTCGGAGCATACTCGATCTCGACGGTCGGTTACTCGCCGAGGTTACGCAAGAAACCGTGCCGCTTCGACTCGTACTCTCGGGCAATCACGTGGAAAACCGGCGGTTTTTCGTGATGCGTTCACGCTCGGTTCCCATCGTGCTCGGGTTACCTTGGCTGGGGACCCACAATCCGGCCATTTCGTGGGACGGACCGACCATTCAGGGGTGGAGCCCCCTCTGCTACGCTCACTGCCTCCGGTCGGCCGCGGGTGGGCCGGCACCATCTCACAGCTACCCTAGGGAGGAGATTAGCCTAGAGGGGGTGCCGCCCTGTTACCACGACCTACGACAGGCGTTCAGAAGGACCGCGCCCTGTCGTTACCACCGCACCGTCCCTATGATTGCGCCATTGACATTCAGCCCAACGCTCCGTTTCCCAGTTCTCGTCTGTACAACGTTTCCCAACCCGAACAACAGGCTCTCCGGGACTACATTGACTCTTCGCTCGCGGCCGGGCTCATTCGGCCATCACGGTCACCTCTGGGAGCGGGGTTCTTTTTTATCACTAAAAAGGATAAATCGTTGCGTCCGTGCGTGGACTATCGGGGACTCAACGAAATAACTATAAAGAACAAATACCCGCTCCCACTGATTGACTCCGCCTTCGCGTCCCTCCAGGCCGCGACCATCTTCACTAGACTGGACCTCCGGAGCGCTTATCATCTTGTTCGGGTCAAAGAGGGGGATGAATGGAAGACCGCATTTAAGACACCTCTGGGACACTTCGAGTACTTGGTGATGCCGTTTGGTCTCACCAATGCACCCGCTGTGTTCCAGAACCTCATTAATGATGTCTTGAGGGATTTTCTGAATATTTTCTGTTTTGTGTATTTGGACGACATTTTAATTTTTTCAGAGTCCCTTGAGGCACATCGCCAGCACGTCCGGCTAGTTCTGCAGCGGCTGCTGCAGAATCGACTATACGTCAAAGCCGAGAAATGTGAATTCCACACCTCCTCCTTATCCTTCCTGGGCTTCATCGTGGAGCGGGGGCAGATCCGGGCTGACCCAGCCAAGACCGAAGCGGTAGTAGAATGGCCCACACCTACCTCTCGCAAGCAGTTACAACGCTTCCTGGGGTTCGCCAACTTCTACCGCCGCTTCATCCGGGACTACAGCCGGAAAGCCCTCCCTCTCACCCAACTCACCTCCACTAAGACCCCGTTCAGGTGGACGAGAGAAGCGGACGCCGCGTTCCGGCTGCTGAGAGAGGCTTTCTCTCACCCCCCAGTTCTCCGCCATCCAGACCCCAACGGCGCGTTCATTGTGGAGGTAGACGCCTCGGACTCAGGTGTTGGGGCAGTACTCTCCCAACGCTCCTCAGTCGACCAGCAGCTCCACCCCTGCGCCTTCTTCTCCCGCCGCCTCAGTTCCGCCGAAGCCAACTACGACGTGGGCAACAGGGAGCTGCTCGCCGTCGTATTGGCTCTTCAGGAGTGGAGGCACTGGCTCGAAGGGGCGAAGGAGCCGTTCACCGTGCTTACGGACCATAAGAACTTGGCGGTCATCCGGGCCGCCAAGAGGCTGAACGCACGCCAGGCACGGTGGGCGCTGTTCTTAACACGCTTCTCCTTCACCCTAACCTACTGTCCAGGAACAAAGAACACCAAGCCCGACGCCCTCTCGCGGATCCACGAGCCAGCAGACAAGGAAGACCTTGCGGAACCCATCCTGCCCGGCCGCCAGATCATGGGGGCGCTCCAGTGGGAGGTCGAACGGAGGGTCATGGAATCATTAAAAGGTACCCCGACTCCCGATAAGTGTCCCACAGGCAGACTGTTCGTTCCCCAGTCGCTGCGCTCGGAGGTGCTCCAGTGGGGGCACGCATCCAAGGTGGCGTGTCACCCAGGGGTGAGCCGCACCGAGCACCTCGTCTCCCAGCGATTCTGGTGGCCGCGGCTCCGCGACGACGTGGCGGACTTTGTTAAGGCCTGCCCGGAGTGCGCCTGTGGCAAGGTCTCCCATCAGCCTCCGGAACGGGACTCAGCCTGGAGTGGACGAAGATTGAAGAAGACGAAGACGAAGACGAAGGTTGTGTTTGATAAATTTTATTGAAATAAAGTCAGCAGGAACAAAATCTAAAAACATCAAAATCTTCTGAACGGAAAAAATACAAAGTATCAAAAGAAAACCAAATTAAAATTCCAAGATTAAACTAACACATGCACTGCACACAATGAATACAATTGCATACAACAGCATACAATGTGTTCAACACATTACAACAGTGCACCAAACAACAATGACATTCAACAATTACCCGATACCGAATGGTCGTGCCGGGGGTCCTTTTGAGTGTCACTGATTGGAAACGACCAGCACCTGTGCAGGTGCAGGCGGGGCCGACAGCGCCCACCAGATCATGACAACAACAAGCACCGGATGTTACATTATGTTAATTTCTCAGGTTTGTAGACGAGAGCGATGTGACTCAGTAAAACATTCACAAAATTTAGCAGCATCCATTCTTAAAAATGTTTTGCTCTCGGTGGCGAGTGGAACGTTTTTCTCAGAGGAATTGTGAAGTGTGTAGCACTGCTTTGAAATTGTGTATTATTTATGTTTTTCATGCCCTGCGTCCTCATCATATTTGATTAATATTTAAACACCCTTTGTCTGTCATGGGGAGCAGTGAGAGTATATGGTAAATACGCAAACACTACTGCATGCATGGCAGTGAGAGGTTGCCCATATCTGCTAATGTCATGCAAATTACAAGTTGCAGGCCCGCATTGTGGCAACAAGGCCAGTGATTGGAGCACCTTGCACTGTTGCTGATAGCTCCTTAATGTGTCCTGTAGGGGAACAAATATGCTTATTGTGTGTTCTTAATTTTTCAAGAGGTTGTTACATGGTATGAGGAAACAAAAGCCTTAGGGAAGAGAGGGAGAGAGGTGAGGCTGACATCTTAGGTCAGGGGTCGGGAACCTTTTTGACTAAGAGAGCCATAAAAGTAAAATATTTAGAAATGTTTTTCAGTGAGAGCCACACGCACGCGCGCACATACAAACGCTCGCGTGCGCGCGCACACACACACGCGCGCACGCGCGGACACTTTTAAACAAAACATCAGAATATATTATTTAAAATAACTTTGTGATAGTACTCACCGTTAACATGAATGGTTTTCCGTTCCTCGTGATTGGTAAAAATCCAGGCAAACAATCGGAATGAAATTCAATTTGCCGATCCAGAGGCGAAGTTACTGCTAGCTAGCCTGCACACGGCTCATAAGCTTCCACACTTGTTATCTGCAATCTACTTCTCGCAGAAGTATGTTGATGCTAACGTTAACATGGGCTTGTTAAAATGTCACTGACATTCGACTGTTTCATCGATGGTATTGTTTCATTGCAAATTAGAATCAGAACATTTTCTCTCCTCTAATTCACGCTGAAGTGCACTAGTTGGGCTCATTTAAAGGGCTTACTTTAACTTGACGGCTCATCCAATCAAAATGGCGTTTTCGGCCATTCGAGGTCAGTGTCATCCAATCAAAATTGCGCTTTCCGCCAACTGCAGCCCCAACGGGAAATGAACGGCGAAAAAAACGACACTATGTATTTAGTTTTATCGGCGAGCCATATGCAATCATCAAAAGAGCCATATATGGCTCGCGAGCCATAGGTTCCCGACCCCTGTCTTAGGTGAATGTTAATTAGTTTCTCGATGTGTTAAAGAAATTAAAAAAGAAAGTGAAACATAAATGAACGATGCAAATGCCTACATGATGCATATATGGACCATCCACTCCTATCAAAGAGTCAGTTTTATTCCGCCGTGCCAAATTCACATTTGAGTCACATTTTCGCTCAGTTGGAATGACTGATAACATAATCTGACTCATACACAAAGTGCATACACTGTTGCATAAGACTCTTGAGATACATTGATTCCCAACTGCAAATTGTCGCTTTGTGGCTCTGTTTGCTATATGAAGCAACAACAAGAACAACAACAAAAAGTACAATCTTTTATGAAGAAATACAATGTATTTAGTGCAACCTTTATTAAAATGTAAAAAAAAAAAACAGAAAAACATGTATTAAAACAGTATTATGCAATCCATCAATGATAAATGGTATTTGATCAAGATGGGTAAGATTCATCTCTCCTTAGGATTCAAATTCTTATATTAAATAAATATATATATATATATATATATATATATATATTATATATTATTATATATATTATATATATATATATATATTATATATATATATATATATATATATATATTTATATATATAGTGGTTTTGTGGCTCGTCTGGAGCATATTAAAACATGCTATAATTACCCTACCTCATGTGGTGTAATAAACAATGTGAATGCTGTCTGTTATTTCATTTTTTTTTAACTACTATCGATACAAAATAAAAAACTCCTAGTCCTCGACTCAATAATTCAGAAGTATTACCGGAATATTGTTACAAATACAAACAGATCTAGAAAAAAGAAGGGCAGGGTGTCAAAACATTAAACAAAATTGAGAAACAAGTTAAGTACAAATCAGTTCAGTGCTCTCAGCGCGCTGCTTTCAGCAGTGTAGCCTCCGATCTGCTGGAATTAATCACCTTCATTCACAGCTTTGCCCCCATCGCTCTCTCCTCACCCACTGTATTCAACCTGACCTTTTCCTCCTCTTGGACACATCCACTCAGAACCGAGGAGCCTCTTTGATATGTGGGAACATTTTCTCTGACCAGACATCTCGCACCCTTGGTAACACCTTTGACGAGAGGGTGGGCTCGGGAAGAATGGGGGGAGAAAGTGAGAAGAGGGAAAAAAAACTCTAAATTGTCCCTAGGGGTCTCTGTGTGCCATCTGATTGGCTGGCAACTGGTTCAGGGTGTGCTCCGCCAACTTCCCGAATAGGGCTGGGATAAGCTGCAGAACCGAAGCGTATCAGAAAATGGATGAATGGATGCTATTGAAGAAGCATTTAGGGTGTGATTTTAAAAAAATTCGTAATGTACATATTACACCTGTTGACAGACGATCTCATGGGCAAGACAACGTAGCGGATCACTGGGATGTCAGTCACGCTTCTTGAACTCGCAGACCAAGAAGTATTTCAAGTTGTACTCCCCAAAGCGCCTCTGCAAAGTGCCCACAAGGGCACTGTAATCAAGTCTCTCAACTGGGCTCAGCAGCAGCAAACAGGATGTAGTGAAAGCGCTAACTGCACCAATTTCAGTTTGTCTGGCCAGTTCGCTGCATCAGCCACCAACTAGAACTGTGCTCTATAAGCCAGAAGAAGAAGAAGAAGAAGTCCAAGATGGCGCCCGAGTAGGCAGCCTCAGCAAGTGCTCTCATGAGCCTTGCTTTTTTTGGTTGTTTTTGTCTTGTTTTGTGTTTTCTTTTGTCACTTTGTGTTGTTGCGCATCGTGTGGAACGGATACGGATTGTTTTTCAGCATTTTTGACCACAACATTCATCAAGGAGGAGACTGTGCTGAGTGGTTGCGCCTTTTCGGCAGCATGAATATGCCAGTACTGTTTTTGAATGGGAGGAATGTCGGAGCCATTCGACTGCCATCGCTGGACACCAAAGGGGCCATTGTGCTTTTTTTGCGCCTGTAATGGGCAGCATCTTCACAGCCCCGCTTTGTTCAGTGGAAGGTCAGTGCTGTTCGACAGTCTGCGGCTGGATGGATGCATGGCTTGAGGAACCCGCGATAAGAAGCGTCAGCGCAGAGCGCCGATGCGTATGTGGAACTGTTGCGGCTTGGAATTTAAGCAGATTTATGTGGAACAGGAGATGTGAGACAATCTCTTTTCGTCAATGGATGCTACAGCTGCATGTTTGCTTTCAACATTTAGCTTGTAGTCGACGTGCACATTCCACCATGATGTCCCTGATCCACTGGTGGAAAGACGCTTTGATCCTCTCCTCTTTCATCTAGAACTGCTTCATGTCATTACAAAGAGGGTACAGCAAGTCCTGAAGAATGAATGTCTCTCTGTGTCTTTGTTTTGTCATATTGTCTCTATGCTGTCATATTATTTGTTATTTAGTTTTTTTTTTGTTCTTTTGACTTCAAGACGGCGCCCCGAGAGTGGCTGCCTTTCCAGCAGCTCATGTATTTTGTTTTTCTACTTTCATTCCTTTCATCACTTTGCTGCTGTGAAATGTAAATTTCTCCACTGTGAGACTAATAAAGGCAAATCCAATCCAATCCAATCCAATCCAATCCAATCCAATCCAATCCAATCCTCCCAACTTCCTTTTCCGGAGAACTTCTGTGCTTTCATGGATGGCAGGGCGAGCTCAAGGGCGCCACCATTAATGTTTATGTCACTCCTCATGGTAACGGCAGCACATGCTGCTACGTACTGGCGAGGCGCCATAATGGCGGGCTTGCGCTCATTTTGGTGCGGATTGTCAGTGTCAAGATGATTGCGCTCGGTGCCACTCGATTCCAGCATCTCAATCCCGCATGGCAGGGCCTCCTCTTTTACCTTCCGCTGAGTATCCTAGTCGCAGAACATCTTTCGTCAAAAGTTGGATGTGCAATGGGTACATTCAGAGCTTCAGACACCAATCTAATGCCCCTCGGCGTGATAAAGGAATGCCCACAGTCACTGGCATAGCTGGTCAGGCTTTTAATTAGCAGATACATACAAGAGTTGTTCGCCAAAACTCATGTTCATGCTCTTCTCACTCAGATTGCTAGAGCAGAGTACTTGTTGTAGGCTCCTCCCTTCACTATGTGACGTCACACTCTTTCGACGAGCCCAGCCCTCAAATATGCAAATAACTGTCACGGTTTGCAAGGTGGTGATGGCGGGTGCGGATCCTAAAAAGCAGGCAGGAGGGCGCAGGAGGTAGTGTTTGATAAATTGTATTAAAATAAAGTCAACAGGAACAAATTCTATAACATCAAAATCTTCTGAACGGAAAAAAATACAAAGTAGCAATCATAGCATATCATAGCAGGAGTTTCTGAAAAACTACAGAGTCCTTTGGCAACGCAAAATTCCTACTCATTTCAAACTGATAAACACTTTAAGGCAAAAAATTAGTACATCCAAAAGATAGGCTGCCAAATGAAAAACAAAGTAATGTAGTTTATTCAATACATTGTAAGAATGATAATTGTAAAGAGCAGTACATTGGGGAGACTAAACAAATTCTCAATAAAAGACTTTATCAACATCGCAGGGATAATACTAGTGCAGTGACGTGCAGTCAGTGGAGGCAGGGGAGGCAGTGCCTCACCTGTCATCATGGAGAGCTGTCATGGAAATATCAAATGAAAAAATAAATTAAACAGTATTATGTATTTAGTGATTTGTACTTTAAAGTTCTTGTCCATTTAACTTCACCGTTTTAGGATTTTTTTCTAAATCGCTGAATTTTCACATTTACCGTTCAAATACTAAGTAGAGACGAGCAGTGAGGCACCAGCCGGCTGATCCTCACTATGGATTGCGCAATCACTATGCTTACTGTGCTGGCTTGCTCTGCAGTGAGATCGCATTGCTGTCCTTCTGCATATCGCTATTAAAGCGTTCAAACACGTTTAGTATATGAACTAAATTTCTACAGTTTAGCTGGTGTATATAATGTAGAGTCATTGTACATTATAAACACTGTACTCCAGTGTTTATTTTGTTTTATTTTTATCAAAACGCTGTGCGTAGGTGAGGCACACAGTTCTCCCGCCTCAGGACAGGCAGGGGGCGCTTGTGATTCCAGAGATACTTCTTACTCCACGTCTGCAGAATAATAGAATTAGAGACAGGAAGCTACAGTAAACAGTTAGCAAGTAAAGTGCAACCCTCCAGTCATTTTTTCGTGTTGCTTGGCCTCACTTTCAGAATGGAGGATTACATATCTAAATTGAAAGAATTTTCTAAACTGGACTTTCAATCGAAGCAGGAGGTAATAATTAAAGGAAGACCAACACCGGAGCTAAAAGGTTTGCTTCAGACAACGGGAAACAATACTCGCTCTTGTGACAGTCTGGACTCAAATGGGATATTGTGACCTGAAAATTTTACAACGGAGCCTCATCAAAAATGAGCGAAGACTCAACATCAGCATCCACAATGCTAAGGTAAAGGAGAACCGGGAGATTTTAAAAGATCTCATCAATGCCACCTGCTTCCTTGCCAAACAACAGCTGGCATTTTTTGGAAATGATGAAAGTAAGGGCTCTGCTCATCGTGGCAACTATGTTGAACTATTACATGCTTTCGCTCAGAAAGATGACAGGCTAGCGAGTCATTTTGGGACATCCACTATATTTTCTAGCCTGTGAAACAGAATACAGAACGATTTAATTGAAGCAGGGTGATGTCATTAGAAATGACATTAAAAAGGAGATCGGTGCAGCCACATTTGTTGCTGGAGAAGTAGACGAGATTGTCATTCTCAGCACTGAAAACATACAGTCGGAACAGGACTGATCAAGGACGACTTTCTTCACTGGCAGTGATCTCCGTTGAGACAGAGAGACTTTTAAAACTGAAGAAAGATAAGGAAGGCTTCTACAAAGAAGTTATCGATGCCTTTCTTCAGAAGGAGCGGCGCATGGACTAAAGGTAACACGATAAAAACGTTTTTTTTTTATTATTTTTTTCTATGCTACAGTTTGTATATATAAAAAATGCTGACATGAAATTTTAAACAAAATACGTTAACTGTTGCCAATCAAATGGTGAATAAACTACTCTGTAGAGTTCATATGTTTGTAAATCTGACTATGATGACGTCAGTGCCTCACCAGCCATGAACCTCACCGCACGTCACTGTACTAGTGGGCCTCAATCGGCAGTACATATGCACCTAAAAGCTAGCAACCACTCATTTGATGATAATGAGGTTAAAATCTTAGCGAAAGAACATAAATGGTTTGAAAGGGGAGTAAAAGAAGTGATTTTCATAAAACAACTAAATCCTTCATTAAACCGGTTTGGTGGGGTGAGGTTCAATTTGGATCGTTCATACAATAGCCTGCTTTGGCAACATAGGTTAGGCAACATTCGTAATGCTGATGAGGGGATACCGGAGGGAGTGGGGCAATCAGGCCAGTCGTTAGTCAGAAATGTAGGAACAGTCGGTGGGGCCGCAGGGAGTGGTCCTCTGCTCCCCCCAACCTGAGGGCGGGACCTATACGCCGCCATGCCTGGACATTAGGGATATATATATATAGGGCCGATACCACCAGTAAGACTTTAGTTCGCTGAAGAAGCATATTGGATAAGAAGCGAAACGTCCGACACCTTCAAAAAAGTACAGATGACGGCTGAAGAAACCTTTTCATCGATGGACCACTCCTGTACGACTGAGAGCTTACACAGACGTAAAGTATCAAAAGAAAACCAAGATTAAAAGTCCGCCAAGATTAAACAAACACATGCACTGCACACAATGCATACAATTGCATACAACAGCATACAATGCGTTCAACACATTACAACAGTGCATCAAACAACAATGACATTCAACAATTACCCGACACCGAATGGTCGGGCCGGGGGTCCTTTTGAGTCTCACTGATTGGAAACCACCAGCACCTATGGAGGTGCAGGCGGGGCAGACAGCGCCAACCATATCATGACAGTACCCCCCTTAAGTCCAAGATGGCGCCCGAGTAGGCAGCCGTCAGCAAGTGCGCTGATGAGCCTTGCTTTTTTTGTTGTTTTTGTCTTGTTTTTGTGTTTTCTTTTGTCACTTTGTGTTGTTGTGCGTTGTGTGGAACGGATACGGATTGTTTTTCAGCATTTTTGACCACGACATTCATCAAGGAGGAGACTGTGCTGAGCGGTTGCGCCTTTTCGGCAGCATGGATATGCCAGTACTGTTTTTGAATGGGAGGAATGTCGCTGCCATTCGACTGTCATCGTTGGACACCACAGGGGCCATTGTGCTTTTTTTGCGTCTGTAATGGGCAGCATCTTCACAGCCCCGCTTTGTTCAGTGGAAGGTCGGTGCTGTTGGACAGTCTGCGGCTGGATGGATAAATGGCTTAAGGAGCCCGCGATAAGAAGGAAGGAGCGTCAGCGCAGAGCGCCGATGCGTATATGGAACTGTCGCGGGATGGAATTGAAGCTGATTTATGTGGGACAGGAGATGTGAGACAATCTCTTTTTGTCAATGGATGCTACAGCTGCGTGTTTGCTTTCAACATTTAGCTTGTAGTCGACGTGCACATTCCACCATGATGTCCCTGATCCACTGGTGAAGAGACGCTTTGATCCTCTCCTCTTTCATCTGGAACTGCTTTATGTAACAAAGAGGGTACAGAAAGTGCTTAAGAATGAATGTCTCTCAGTGTCTTTGTGTTGTCATGTTATTTGTTATTTAGGGTTTTTTTTTGTTCTTTTGACTTCAAGACGGCGCCGCGAGACTGGCTGCCTTTCCAGCAGCTCCTGTGTTTTGCTTTTCTACTTTCATTTCTTTCATAACTTTGCTGCTGTGAAATGTCAATTTCTCCACTGCGAGACTAATAAAGGCAAATCCAATCCAATCCAATCCAATCCTTGAAGGGACTGCTTCCAGAAGTCCCAACAATCTGCCAAAAGGTCCAACTCGCCAGGGAACAATGGTGGAGACGGCGACCGTTGCCTCTCCAGCATATGATGGGCGGCGGCCTGATGGGAACGGGACTCAGCCTGGAGTGGACGAAGATTGAAGACGAAGACGAAGGTTGTGTTTGATAAATTTTATTGAAATAAAGTCAGCAGGAACAAAATCTAAAAACATCAAAATCTTCTGAACGGAAAAAATACAAAGTATCAAAAGAAAACCAAATTAAAATTCCAAGATTAAACTAACACATGCACTGCACACAATGAATACAATTGCATACAACAGCATACAATGTGTTCAACACATTACAACAGTGCACCAAAGAACAATGACATTCAACAATTACCCGATACCGAATGGTCGTGCCGGGGGTCCTTTTGAGTGTCACTGATTGGAAACGACCAGCACCTGTGCAGGTGCAGGCGGGGCCGACAGCGCCCACCAGATCATGACAACAACAAGCACCGGATGTTACATTATGTTAATTTCTCAGGTTTGTAGACGAGAGCGATGTGACTCAGTAAAACATTCACAAAATTTAGCAGCATCCATTCTTAAAAATGTTTTGCTCTCGGTGGCGAGTGGAACGTTTTTCTCAGAGGAATTGTGAAGTGTGTAGCACTGCTTTGAAATTGTGTATTATTTATGTTTTTCATGCCCTGCGTCCTCATCATATTTGATTAATATTTAAACACCCTTTGTCTGTCATGGGGAGCAGTGAGAGTATATGGTAAATACGCAAACACTACTGCATGCATGGCAGTGAGAGGTTGCCCATATCTGCTAATGTCATGCAAATTACAAGTTGCAGGCCCGCATTGTGGGAACAAGGCCAGTGATTGGAGCACCTTGCACTGTTGCTGATAGCTCCTTAATGTGTCCTGTAGGGGAACAAATATGCTTATTGTGTGTTCTTAATTTTTCAAGAGGTTGTTACATGGTATGAGGAAACAAAAGCCTTAGGGAAGAGAGGGAGAGAGGTGAGGCTGACATCTTAGGTCAGGGGTCGGGAACCTTTTTGACTAAGAGAGCCATAAAAGTAAAATATTTAGAAATGTTTTTCAGTGAGAGCCACACGCACGCGCGCACATACAAACGCTCGCGTGCGCGCGCACACACACACGCGCGCACGCGCGGACACTTTTAAACAAAACATCAGAATATATTATTTAAAATAACTTTGTGATAGTACTCACCGTTAACATGAATGGTTTTCCGTTCCTCGTGATTGGTAAAAATCCAGGCAAACAATCGGAATGAAATTCAATTTGCCGATCCAGAGGCGAAGTTACTGCTAGCTAGCCTGCACACGGCTCATAAGCTTCCACACTTGTTATCTGCAATCTACTTCTCGCAGAAGTATGTTGATGCTAACGTTAACATGGGCTTGTTAAAATGTCACTGACATTCGACTGTTTCATCGATGGTATTGTTTCATTGCAAATTAGAATCAGAACATTTTCTCTCCTCTAATTCACGCTGAAGTGCACTAGTTGGGCTCATTTTAAGGGGCGTTTACCTGTTTCAACTTGACGGCCTCTATCATCCAATCAAAATGGCGTTTTCGGCCATTCGAGGTCAGTGTCATCCAATCAAAATTGCGCTTTCCGCCAACTGCAGCCCCAACGGGAAATGAACGGCGAAAAAAACGACACTATGTATTTAGTTTTATCGGCGAGCCATATGCAATCATCAAAAGAGCCATATATGGCTCGCGAGCCATAGGTTCCCGACCCCTGTCTTAGGTGAATGTTAATTAGTTTCTCGATGTGTTAAAGAAATTAAAAAAGAAAGTGAAACATAAATGAACGATGCAAATGCCTACATGATGCATATATGGACCATCCACTCCTATCAAAGAGTCAGTTTTATTCCGCCGTGCCAAATTCACATTTGAGTCACATTTTCGCTCAGTTGGAATGACTGATAACATAATCTGACTCATACACAAAGTGCATACACTGTTGCATAAGACTCTTGAGATACATTGATTCCCAACTGCAAATTGTCGCTTTGTGGCTCTGTTTGCTATATGAAGCAACAACAAGAACAACAACAAAAAGTACAACCTTTTATGAAGAAATACAATGTATTTAGTGCAACCTTTATTAAAATGTAAAAAAAAAAAACAGAAAAACATGTATTAAAACAGTATTATGCAATCCATCAATGATAAATGGTATTTGATCAAGATGGGTAAGATTCATCTCTCCTTAGGATTCAAATTCTTACATTAAATAAATATAATATATATATATATATATATATATATATATATATATATATATATATATATATATATATATATATATATATATATATATATATATATATATATATATTGTGGTTTATGTGGCTCGTCTGGAGCATATTAAAACATGCTATAATTACCCTACCTCATGTGGTGTAATAAACAATGTGAATGCTGTCTGTTATTTCATTTTTTTTTAACTACTATCGATACAAAATAAAAAACTCCTAGTCCTCGACTCAATAATTCAGAAGTATTACCGGAATATTGTTACAAATACAAACAGATCTAGAAAAAAGAAGGGCAGGGTGTCAAAACATTAAACAAAATTGAGAAACAAGTTAAGTACAAATCAGTTCAGTGCTCTCAGCGCACTGCTTTCAGCAGTGTAGCCTCCGATCTGCTGGAATTAATCACCTTCATTCACAGCTTTGCCCCCATCGCTCTCTCCTCACCCACTGTATTCAACCTGACCTTTTCCTCCTCTTGGACACATCCACTCAGAACCGAGGAGCCTCTTTGATATGTGGGAACATTTTCTCTGACCAGACATCTCTCACCCTTGGTAACACCTTTGACGAGAGGGTGGGCTCGGGAAGAATGGGGGGAGAAAGTGAGAAGAGGAAAAAAAAACTCTAAATTGTCCCTAGGGGTCTCTGTGCGCCATCTGATTGGCTGGCAACTGGTTCAGGGTGTGCTCCGCCAACTTCCCGAATAGGGCTGGGATAAGCTGCAGAACCGAAGCGTATCAGAAAATGGATGAATGGATGCTATTGAAGAAGCATTTAGGGTGTGATTTTAAAAAAATTCGTAATGTACATATTACACCTCTTGACAGATTGTTTTGTGGCATTTTAAACCTTTTTCATGCATAACTTTCCTTTGTTCATTCTTGGTCCGACCCATTTCCTTGCAAGACAAAATTTAGTATAAGGAAGCGGATACGACCTGAGCGACTTGAGCGGAGAAAGTGCTGTGTGGCATTCAATCCTTTTAAACACACATTATAGTGGGAGATGGTGAGAAGAATTTGATTAGATTCAGAGGGAGGTTTTCAAATTACACTTGAATTTCATTGTGAGCAAAAGAGCTTCAGAAAGATAAGAGCGCTGGGGGTGAAGGAGGGATATTTGAAGCATTAAGGCTAAATTAGCAGGAGTGGGCATGAGAGAAATTAGATTTGATTCAGAGTTTGAGCAGGGGAAGAAAAAAAGAGCATTATCCTTCCACTGTGCGATAAGTCCGATGATAAAAAGTCAAAATGGGTGAGAGGGAAATTGTATTTAATTTTTCTGAACCATATAAGAACAAAGCCGTACAGAAGCACTTTGACTCAGGAGAGGGCCAAATTATACGCCGGGAGAGTTTCTTTATCCATCCATCCATCCATCCATCCATCCATCCATCCATCCATCCATCAATCCATCCATCCATCCATCCATCCATCCATCATCGCTCTCTCCTCACCCACTGTATTCAACCTCATCGATTGATCAATAGATAGATAGATAGATAGATAGATAGATAGATAGATAGATAGATAGATAGATAGATAGATAGATAGATAGATATAGATAGATAGATAGATGGACGGACGGACAGACAGACAGACAGACAGACAGACAGACAGACAGACAGACAGACAGACAGACAGACAGACAGACAGAGAGAGAGAGAGAGAGAGAGAGAGAGAGAGAGATAGAGATAGATAGATAGATAGATAGATCTATCGATCTATCGCTGCTCAGACGATTCGCATTATCGGCCTCTGAGAGAGCAGACAGGCTCCTTTGCATTCCCTGACTTGCCGATGGCACGGCGGTTGATCTCATGGACATGGACCACATATTCCTCCACAAGCTACCACCCTCAGTGCGTGCCGTGCTAGCCAAATCGACGTGCCTGGCCACCGGTGACTATCGAGGTTTGGCGGAAGAAGCGGATGGAGTGCTTCTGGCTACACGGCGGTTCGCTGTGCAATGCGTGACGGCCGAACCCCTCTGTGAAGCGGCATCAAGCATCGATCCGACCGTTGTGGCCAGAGTGGTCACGCAGAATCGGCGCGAGGAGGCCCTCTGCTTTTTCCACTAGCGGTTTGGCGCAAAGGCTTGACCTTGACCCCCCTGCACCTACAAGGCTCCGGGAAGCTCCAGCGCCGGCGTCCAGTAGCAGCCGTGGGCGCTGCCAACGAAAGCGAGCTGCTTTTCATGACGGACTCCTCGTCAGGAAGACGTTTTCTTGTGAACAGCGGATCGCAGGTCAGCCTTCTGACACACAGCCGCGGACAAGGCAGTCGGTGGATGCGGGCCTCCTCTGTGCGTAGCTAACAGCTCACCCATCACCAACTTTGGTTCCAGGTCGGTCACTGTGTGCTTCCACAGACAGCATTTCAAGTGGAATTTTATCGTACCCTGATCACAGTTTCGATAATAGGCGCAGAATTTTTTTATGTGCTCATGGACTACTTTTGGATATTGCTAACCGTCGTTTGATTGACGTCATCTCGTTCAGCCCTTTTCCGTGTGAGGCTGGAGGGCTCGGACTGTGAATGCACGCAAATTATTTTACGTCAGGTAACGTTTATGAACGTCAGCTGACAGATTTTCCGCTGCTAACTGCTCCCGCTTTTTCCAATGCCGACACTAAGGACGGGTAAGAGCATTTCATTCCCACGGTTGGCAGGCCAGTTTTTGCCCGCACACGTCGCCTCGACATGGCAAAATTGGCAATGGTGAAAGAGGAGTTCGCTACGGTGGAGCGCTTGGGCATCGTGAGACGTTACAACAGCACGTGAGCCTCACCATTGCCCAAAAGTGAAGGTTCTTGGCGGCCGTGCTGTGATTTTCGTCGGCTTAATCATGTAACCACCAATGACCGTTACCCCTTTCAGCACATCCAGGATCCACGTTTGGGCAGTGCCATATATACCCATCACAGCTGTGCCCTGTCAGTGATCAGATACCCTGCAGGAATAATAAGGTGGGCAAAGGAAGAGATTCAGACCACGGATGTTAAGACCCGAAAGCTCCTGACCATGCATGGAGGGTTCCATCCCAAATCCAGCACCCTGAGACTATACACAAGCTGTAAGGAAGGAGGCCGGGGAGTAGCGAGTGTGAGAGCCACTGTCCAGGATGAAACCTCCAAGTTCCATGAATACATCAAAGAGAAGGCTCCATCGGATGACATACTCAGAGAATGTCTAAGACAACGGGGGACAGATGATGAGGTGGTGGAAGAGGGACCATTATGGGAAGAAAAGCCCTTACACGGGATGTACTCCCGAACCATAACTGAAGTGGCTGATCTCAAGAATTTCTATCAGTGACTCGAGAGGGCTGGCCTAAAGGACAGCACAGAGGCACTCATCCTTGATATGACAGATATACCACACTAGGCAAGACTCAAGGTGTAGGTTGTGCAAAGAGGCACCTGAAACAATCCAACACATAACTGCAGGGTGTATGATGTTGGCAGGGAAAGTCTACATGGAACGCCATAACCAGGTGGCTGGCTACCGAAACTGAACTGGAACTGGAAACCCTAAGGTCAAAATGAGAAACACCTCCCAAGGTGGTAGAGGCGCGTGTGGCTGCCGCTGCTCACCCACAGAAAAAAATATCCTGTGACTGCAAAGTGTCCCTGAGAGTTTTAAAAGGCGCCTTTAAATGAAATGTGTTAGTATTATTATTATTAGAGAATGATCGCGCAAAGCTCCTGTGAGACTTCCAGAAACAGACTGACAAGATGGTAATGGCCAAACAACCAGATATCGCGATCATAGATAAAGGGCAGAGGAAAACCATTGTCGTGGATGTAGCAGTCCACAGTGATGGAAACATCAGAAGAAGGAACACGAGAAATTGAGAAACACCAAGAGCAGCTTACAAACTTAATGGTTTCCACAAAGTGTGTGCAAGGCAAAAAGTGTGTTTTCTAAACATTAATTTTCCATAGGAAACCATTAAAATGAGAATAATCCGTTCCCAGGTCTCCACAAAACATAATTTTGTACTAAATAAGCCTTATAACTACACAAAATAGCACATTTATTATAAAGTATTGTAATTAAAGAGATACATTATACTGTATAATAAAGTCGTTCTATTTACCTTTGTCCATTATGATACGCATACGCATACATAATACAAGCCATTGTCTTCTTGTGCCGGTCCCAAGCCCGGATAAATACAGATGGTTGTGTCAGGAAGGTCATCCAACGTAAAAGCTTGGCCAAAAAAATGTGAATCAAACCTCTGAAGATGGAGAACACTGATTCGCTGTGGCGACCCCTTGAAGGGGAAAGTCGAAAGGAAAAGATGAAGTTTTATTTACATTTGTGATGGTAGTCGTCAATGGATGACAAACAGAAACACCCTTCGCCACACGTAGCAATGGTCAACTTAGCATACTGGTAGTAATAATAATAATAATAATAATAATAATAATAATAATAATCATAATAATAATAATAATAATAATAATAATAATAATAATAATAATAATAATAATAATAATAATAATAATAATAATAATAATAATACATTTCATTTATAAGCGGCTTTCAAAACTCTCAAGGACACTTTACAGTCACAGGATACGGTAAGTCACACCTCGTTCGTGTTTTTCGATGATCTCCTTCTTCTGCTCAACCATAATTTTCTTTTGTGTCCTCTTCGGCTTAACACTAGCCTGTGGTGGAGTCTTTTTCGGTCCCAAAAATGCAAAAGTACTGCACTCAAACCACGTCTGCACTGAGTGCACTCAAAGAAAATGGGTGTGGAAAAGAAAGTGGGTGTGGAAAACTAGTCCGTCAGCCACCGTGGCGCTTTTTTGGTGTTCTTCCACCGAAAACTAGTCCGCCAGCCATTGTGTATTTCCCGAAAACTAGTTTGTATGCCAAGATTATATTCTCGCAAATTTAATTTTCGTAAAGAAAAAAATCGTTAACTAAAGCGTTCGTAAACTGAGGTATAACTGTGTATATATATATATATATATATATATATATATACAGTGAGACCTCAACTTACGAACACCTTATATTACGAACTTTTCGTCTTATGAACGTCAAATTTATGAAAATTAAACCTTATAATAAGCACTATTTTCATATTACACATCCACCACGGATGGAACACCAAAGCACACGACCTTTCGGATCTGGCGGAGTGATCTTCGGCGCAAGCACACGACTGAACAGCGCTCTAGCCGGCGCTACTTTCCACACCCCCTCTCTCTGAATTCACACGTCCATCGCCTCCGAGGAGCTTTTTGCAGATCATTTTACTATTATGGGACCGGAAAATAAACACCACAGGAATCGTGTTCAGCCTCAGTTCAAATGTGGTGCGTTACCATGAATAAATTGAAGAAACTACCAGCCGTACACGTCTACTCTGCTCTGTTTATTTGTCATCCAAGACTTGGGGTGCGTTCAGGTTTGAGAATAGCGCACGACTTCTTATGACTCTAGGCTGTTTGGAAAGCATTGTCTAACTGAATGAGCAGGGACAAACACTTGCCAACGTTTTGTGTTGCTACACTTGAACGCACCCCCTGTCAAGATGCGATAGAAGTGATTGTGATTGGCTAAAGGGTAGAGTCATGTGTCATGGTAAGCCAATCAGAGCTAGTGTTTTCACACACACCGGAATAGCGTGTCAATAGTCACGCTAAATTGTCACATGCGAGTTGACAGCTGGGGCGGGGCCGCCGCTCGCGACACTTCAATTTCATTTCATTTCAACGAGTCACTGTCACCTCACCATTGACATGATTACGTCGAAAGTTCATCGCTGTGTCTTGTGCTGGCAAATCCAACAGTTTGCTTTGCACGAGGTGATTGTTACACGCGATCGCGTAGGTTTGTTGCTTTCCGGTTTCCGATCGCGAGCATGCCATCTTATTCACCCTGCCCGCCTTCTTTTGTCGCGTTTTTTTCCGCGTCCGTGGAATCATCAGACTCGCGCCTTTTGTTGTAATCAAATCTATGCCAGCACCTACGGGACTCGAAGTGAATGCAGATGACATCGAGGAGCTTGTAGCTGACCATAATGAGGTCATCAACACAGACAATTTGATTTGCCTTCAAGAGGACAAGCAGAAGCCGGCCATTCAGCAGTTGATGTGCAGGCTTTTATTGAACAGTTCCATCCAGAAAAGGCTATGAGAATCATTAACATGATGAATGATAATGTGATGCCTCAGTTTCGTAAAACCTTACAAGTTAGAAAGCAACAGGTGTCAATTAAGAGCCATCAACGACCATTACAAATGCAAATAAAGTGATTTTTTTAATACAGTGCAGTGTATTTCTTTCATTACAATACAATAGCACATTTATGATACATACGATAAGGTAGGTTGTGTGTAGTTTTAAGGCTTATTTAGTTGGAAAGTATATTTTATGGAAACCCGGGAACGGATTATTCCCATTTTAATGGTTTCCTATGGGAATTTTTTTTTAGATACACACTTTTCGCCTTACACACGCTGTCTGGGAACCAATTAAGTTCGTAAGTTGAATTCTCACTGTACAAATTAAACTGTGTCTCATCTCCATCTCCTGTTCTCTCATTAGCTTCTCTGGAGCCTGTAACCCCCCCTCCCACCAGTGGCGTCATCTACACAGTGAAGACAAGAGGAGCCACGCTGCCTCTGTCTCAGTTGAATGGTCTCAATTCTGAAGTCTGTTAGAAGCCTCCAAAACATCATTAAAACCCAATGTCTCTCTTTGTCTCTCTTTTAATATACACAGTGCCCCCGGCCCATGATGTCATGTGTTAATCATGTTTAAACAACACTGTGTTTGGCTACAGCATGCTTCCCACAGGCCCTGAACAGGTGGTCATGAACGGCTCATTACCTCCATCAAGGCGGTTACGTTTTTATCGCCTTAGTTTTTAGTCAATTAGCAATATGAAAAAAAAACACAACTATGAAAACAAACAAAAACAACAACAGCAATGAACAATAAAATCAAATAAAAATAGCTCAAGTTGACATATAATCATGGGTGTGTATTTATTTTTACATTTCAAGGGCATTTTTTTTCATTATTTTCACACAAATGTTTTACTTTGTAGACATACAGTATGTGTTAAATAGGTGAGAGGCAAGAGATCTGAGGGCTACAACTCATTTGATTAGAAGCCAGGTGAAGACCGTTTGCCTTGATGGAGGTCAATACTGCAACCGAAATGATTTTTCGTCAGCAGTACTGGCTGGCGGTGCATATTGAGCGTCAAATGTTAGAACCAAATATAACAGAACGAGTGTTTCCAGTTTATTAGGATAATATATGTGCATATGTCTTGTTCTTTCATTGAACCAATGTACTATGCACAAGCTTCATGTATTTTCATGCTAAAAAGATCCAAAAATGGTTTTGACGCAAATAAACTGTGATTATTTCCCAAACTGTTTCTTGATAAGAAAGGAAGGAAGGTATAAATTTGCTGAACGGCAAACCAATGCCTCGATTCAACAAAATGATCACACTTCACCCATTCGTACGCTTTGTAACCTGCGACATTCTAAACTCATTCATTCGTTCGTTCGTTCGTTCGTTCGTTCGTTCGTTCGTTCGTTCGTTCGTTCATTCATTCATTCATTCATTCATTCATTCATTCATTCATTCATCTTCCGGACCGCTGCCGGACCGATGCCAGCCAATCACAGGGCACACAGAGACAAACAACGATTTGCGTTCACACTCACACCGAGGGAGAATTTGGAGTGTTCAAGCCGCCTGCCATGCATGTTTTTGGAATGTGGGAGGAACCCGAAGGAGCCAGAGAAAACCTACGCAGGCCTGGGGAGAACATGCAAATTCTACACACGGAGGCCGGGGCAGCTCACACACGAACACACTGGACAGTGGACTCACATTGGAAGATGCTCAACAGCCAGACAGATGAGCTTATGCAGAGGCAGAAGACAGAATGGAATGTGAGCTCTTGGAGCGGGCCATATGTGCCCCCCACCCCCACCACACACCCACCACCCCCCCCCCCCCCCCCACACACACACAAACGCACACACACACACACACACACACACACACGCTAAGTGAGGGTGATGTGGGACCAGAAGGTCTTGGCCATGTCAGTCCCACGTGTCGGGACTATCCTTGGATTCCAGCATTCTAAGAGTCTGCTGATTTATGACCCTAATCACTAGTCCATCTAGAACAAAGCATGACCTTATTATAAGAACGAAAAGCTGTACGGTATAGTGTTTCTTGCAGCTTTTTATGCAATTGAACCTCTTCTGGTTGGACGTTCACTGATGACTCGAGGGAAATACATAATGTGAATATTCAAAAGAATAAAAATTCTGGTTTTACATAGAAAACGATGGGCAGATTTGGCATCACCACCTTACGGCCACAACTCTGATTTGCCGCCTGAGCAAGGGAGTTACGGAACATTGTCCATTCGGACTCAATGTCCCCCACCTCCCCCGGGACATGTCTATAGTTCTGCCGGAGGTGGGAGTTGAAACTCCTTCTGACAGGGGATTCAGCCAGACGTTCCCAACAAACCCTCATAACACGTTTGGGTCTTCCAGGTCAGAGTGGCATCTTCCCCCACCAACGGAGCCTACTCACCACCAGGTGGTGATCAGCTGAAAGCTCCGCCCCTCTCTTCACTCGAGTGTCCAAAACATGAGGTCGCACATCCGATGATACAACTATAAAGTCAATCAGCGAACTGCGACCAAGGGTGTCCTGGTGCCACATGCACATATGGGTACCCTTATGTTTGAATAAAGTGTTTGTTATTGACAATCCGTGTCAAGCACAGAAGTCCAATAACAAAACACCACTCCTGTTCTGACCGGGGGGGGGGGCATTACTCCCAATCACGCCCCTCCAGGTCTCACTGTCATTGCCCACATGAGCATTGAAATCGCCCAGAAGAACAAGGGAGTCCCCAGGGGGAGCGCTCTCCAGCACACCCCCTAAGGTCTCCAAAAAAGATGGGTACACTGAACTGCTGTTTGGTGCATATGCACAGACAACAGTCAGAACCCGCTCCCTCACCCGAAGGCGGAGGGAAGCAACCCTTTCGTCTACCGGAGTGAATCCCAATGTACAGGCGGCGAGTCGGGGGCAATAAGTCTGCCGACACCTGCTCTACGCCTCTCACCGTGGGCAACTCCAGAGTGGAAGAGATCCAACCCCTTTCGAGAGGGCTGGTACCGGAACCCAAGCTGTGTGTGGAGGCAAGCCCAACTATGTCTAGTCGGAACTTTTCGACCTCGTGCACCATGGGTGGTGAGCCCTTGAGAAGGGGGACCCACGTTTCCTCTTCGGGCTGAGCCCGACCGGGCCCCATGGGTGCAAGCCCGGCCACCAGGCGCTCGGCAACGAGACCCATCTCCAGGCCTGACTCCAGAGAGAGGCCCCGGTGACCCGCGTCCGGGCAAGGGAAAACCAGATCCATTTGTCTTTCTCTTCATACGGGGTCTTCTGAGTCGTACTTTGTCTGGTCCCTCACCCAGGACCTGTTTGCCATGGGTGACCCTACCAGGGGCATAAAGCCCCAGACAACCTAGCTCCGAGGATCATTGGGACACACAAACCCCTCCACCACGGTAAGGTGACGACTCATAGTGAGGTACCTCCCTTGCTGAGGCGGCAAATCAGAGTTGTGGCCGTAAGGTGGTTGGTGCCTATCGTGGCGGCAACCCCCGTACTCGCTGGTGGACACCAGTAGTAAGGGTTGTCGTGAAGCTGAAGAAGTAGTCTTACCGGGCCTATATAGCCTGTGGGACTCCTGAGACAGCTGACAGGCAGCTGGGTGCGTTGAGGTGCAGTCGTGAGTGCGGGGCTCCAGTGCTCGTGGTTCGTGTTGAGGCCCAGTCTGACCTGTTGTGTCCGTCCTGGTCAGAGTTTGCCATGTTCTTTAGGTGGTTCAGCACGAGGCGTTCAAAGCAAGGCCTTGAGTTTGGGAGTGAACCATGGCTTGTTGTTGTTGAATGAGCGGAAGGACTTTGTTGGTACTCTGACTACCGGTTTTACACATTTGAGTTTCTGTTTGTATGTGGGAATTCAGTGGATTAAATAGTGGTCTGGCTGTGTAACTAACATAATCAGACAGGCGGCAAATCATTATCATAATTATAATAAAAGTCAATTTCATTAAAAAAGTATTTTTTCTAAATGTATATATATAATTATTCTACATGCTGTTTTCTTGATGTTGTATTATATCCATTTGGTTATGCTCCTTTCAGTGTTGTAGTTTTAGGTCAGAGTTTTTAATCCAATCAGAATTCAGCTAGCTTGTGTCGCCAGGCTGTATGAAATCTGACCGACGCCTTCAGAATCAACAGTGAGCGCGTCTGTGCGCTGTACATGAACGGGCACATGTAGTTGATATATAGTTGTGATAGCCAATCAGATCACGAGTTGGCACAGTAAGGCCAGCTAGAGGGCCTCGCGTTAAACATGACATGTACGCGTCCTGTGATTGGATAATCACTTTACCTCAGCCCTCAGCGGAGGCAGCGCTATGCAAATCAACCAAGCTACAACAGATCAGACCCGGAAACTTTAGCAGAAAAACCAAGTATATCTACTCGCTTTTTTAACCCACAATGGCTGAAGGAGAGGACAACTCGCTGTCGCATGTAGGTAAGCCTATTCTCAAGAACAAATGAAAAAGATTTTGTTTACTTTTATTGTCAACAAATAGTTCGTTTTGTGAACGTCTTGTTGTTTTTCTTATATTGAACTCATGTCATCTCATCTCATTTTCCGTGCCGCTTATTCCTCATTAGGGTCGCGGGGGTTGCTGGAGCCTATCTCAGCTGTCTTCGGGCACGAGGCGGGGGACACCCTGAATTGGTTGCCAGCCAATCGCAGGGCACACAAAGACATACAACAGTCACTCTCACACTCACACCTAGGGACAATTTGGAGTGGTCAATCTGCCTGCCATGCATGTTTTTGAAGTGTGGGAGGAAACCGGAGGACCCGGAGAAAACCCACGCGGGTCCGGGGAGAACATGCAAACTCCACACAGGGAGGCCGGACCGGGACGCAAACCGGCGACCTCTGCACTGTGAAGCCGGTGTGCTAACCACTCGACTACAGGGCCGCCCCTTATATTAAACTGACATTTTGTAATTTAGCGTAAAATCTTGTTAAAGATTGCATATTCTTGGTGGACTTAATAAAACTTTGTGAACAAATGATTTTAAATTTCCTTTTATTTTTAAGTGTTTGCAGTATCACGTATAGTGACAAGTTCTAATTGCTGATGCAGATTTATTGATGTGTAATTGCTCCGGAAAATAGCCTGTGTTGTAGACGATTAAGGTGATGCCACGCCCAGTACTGCGTGCGTGTGCTTTTGTAAATGATATCTCCAGCCGTTGTGTCATACATTATGGTATTACGAGGGATATGTGTTCAAGTCGGACTAAGTAGGACTTCACTGAAGGCCTAGGTGTGAAATGCACGGACCGCCACTGCTGACAGGTATCGATCAGCCAAGCGGAATGCAGCCTCGGTGGTCGCCGAGGCAGAAACACGGGCGTGGGAAGAGTTCGGTGAGGCCATGGAGGCTGGCTTCCGGACCGCTTCAAGGAAATTCTGGTCCACCATCCGGCGTCTCAGGAGGGGAAATCAGTGCACCACTAACACTGTGTACAGTGAGAGTGGGGCGCTGCTCACCTCGACTCGAGAGGTCGTGAACCGGTGGGCAGAGCACTTCGAACACCTCCTCAACTCCACCAACACGACTTCCTTGGAGGAAGCAGTGTCTGGAGACTCCGAGGTGGGCTCTCCGATCCTTGTGACTGAAGTCACCGAGGTGGTTAAAAAGCTCCTCGGTGGCAAGGCCCCGGGGGTGGATGAGATCCAACCGGAGTTCCTAAACGCTCTGGATGTTGTGGGGCTGTCCTGGCTGACATGCCTCTGCAACATTGCGTGGTTATCGGGGAGAGTGCCTCTGGATTAGCAGACCGGAGGGTGTGTTCCAACTACAGAGGGGCGGGTCCGTCTGAAAGTCGAGCCACAGATTAAGGAGGAACAGTGTGGTTTTCGTCCCGGCCGCGGAACAGTGGACCAGCGCTACACCCTTAGCAGGGTCCTCGAGGGTGCATCGCCCAACCAGTCTACATGTGCTTTGTGGATTTGGAGAAAGCGATTTACCGTGTCCCTCGTGGAGTTGTGTGGGGGTGCTATGTGGAATATGGGTTACAGGAGCGCCTGATATAGGCCATTCGGTCCCTATACGACCGATGTCAGAGTCTGGTTCGCATTGCCGGCAATAAGTCAGAATCGTTTCCAGTGAGGGTTGGGCTCCACCAAGGCGGCCCTTTGTCACCAATTCTGTTCATAACCTTCATGGACAGGATTTCTAGGCGCAGCCGAAGCGTTGAAGGTTTCCGTTTTGGTGGCCTCAGTGTAGCATCTCTGCTTTTTGCAGATGATGTGGTACTGTTGGGGCCTTCACGTGGAGCTCTCCAACCCTCGCTTGAGCGTTTCGCAGCTGAATGTGAAGCGGTTGGGATGAGAATCAGCACCTCCAAATCTGAGACAATGGTTCTCAGTCGGAAAAGGGTGGAGTGCCCTCTCCGGGTCGGGGAGGAGATTTTGCCTCAAGTGGAGGAGTTTAAGTATCTGGGTGTCTTGTTCACGAATGAGGGTGCAAGGGAGCGAGAGGTCGACAGGCGGATCGGTGCGGCGTCTGCTGTGATGCGGACTTTGTACCGATCTGTCGTGGTGAAGAAGGAGCGGAGCCGCAAAGCTCTCAATCTACCGTCGATCTACGTCCCAACCCTCATCTATGGTCATGAGCTATGGGTTGTGTCCGAAAGAACGAGATCCCGGATGCAAGCGGCCGAAATGAGCTTTCTCCGTCGGGTGTCCGGGCTCTCCCTTAGAGATAAGGTCAGAAGCTCGGTCATCCGGGAGGGCTCAAAGTCGAGCCGCTTCTCCTCCACATCGAGAGGAGCCAGATGAGGTGGCTCGGGCATCTGATTAGGATGCCCCCGGGACGCCTTCAAGCTTCCCTTGAGGTGTTCCGAGCATGCCCCACTGGCAGGAGACCCCGGGGATGACCCAGAACACGCTGGAGAGACTATGTCTCCCAGCTGGCATGGGAACGCCCCGGGATCCGCCAGAAGAAGTGGTTGGGGAGAGGGAAGTCTGGGCTTCCCCACTGAAGCTGCTGCCCCCGCGACCCGACCCCGGATAAGCGGCAGAAGATGGATGGATTTGATATCACGACTCTGGATTTATTTATTTATTTATTTACGATCCATTTGCTTTGAGTTGCATTACACGTATTTTTTATGTATGTATTATTTTTTTAAGGTAGAATCTCCCCATTTTGCTTAACCTCGCCATCTGAAGACTACTGAGCGCTTCGTATGACACTTGCTCATGCTCAAAGCAGTTACATCTCTAAACCACAAACTTCAACAAAGCAGTTGTGATCTGTACCAACGGACCTTGCCACCTAATTTATTCATTTAGCAGTAAAATCTGACAAGATGAAACAAACCTAAATATCACGTGCGAATTGACATCTGGGGGCGTGGCCGCCTCTCCTGCCTCCACCACCGGCTGTCAATTCTCTAATCACGGACACGGGCATTTATACGGGTCGCGGTCACCTCGCTCGTGCTGGATGATTGACTTACCTCGCATCTCACCCGTACCCTGGACTCTATCTTCGGTGCGTGAGTTTACCCGGTCCGAGGTGTTATTCCCCTGCATCCCATAAGCTTAATTTGTCTTCCGGTATTGTGTATTTTTGCACCCCTGTGTGCGATTTGCTTTTTAGGCCTAGTAGGCCTAGTAGTAGGTCGGTTCACCCCTTGCCTTCCTACTCGCTGTGTTTTAGTATTTCTTTTGTTTGTTAATAAACATCATGCAAGGATTGTTCGTCTCTGTCGCCAGCTTTGGGATCCCAAACATTCCACTACGTTCCGACGAGTCAGCTGCCTTCAGTCTCGATTGGAACGTGACAGAATCATCCGACCAAACATGGATCCTGCCGACAGAGACGGGATCCTGTCTGCCCTAGCAGATCAAGGGAAGTGGCTGAGTCAACTGGGTCAGGTCGTCGCGGAGGTCCGTAGCGACGTCTCCAGGTTGGCTCACCGGGCAGAGAGTATTGAAATCAGCAGCGCTTCCGCCCTGGCGTCTGTGCCTCTCCTGGCTATGATCTGGGAGCCCAATCTCCCGCACCCGTTGCGTTACGGAGGGGAGGCCGGACCCTGCGGCCAGTTTTTGATGCAGTGCTCGATTGTTTTTGACCAGCAACCCTCCGTTTACACCACTGATGCGGTGAAGGTCACCAGCTTGTTCTCTGGCCAGGTGGCGTCTTGGGTGTCGTCCATCTGGGAGTCCAAACTCGAATTGCGATCTTACTTCCTGGATTTTGTTACCAAGCTGCGCCGGGTATTTCGCCACCCGGTGAGAGGGAGGAAAGCGGAAGGGCAATTATGGGACTGCCACCAGGGCACCCGATCGGTGGAAGAATTCTCCGTTGCCTTCCGTATCCTGGCCGCCTCCAGCGGGTACAATGACCGAGCCCTTCGGGGACTGTTTCGGCGCGGGCTGAACTCGGCGCTCAAGGATGAGTTAGCTACCTGCGACTAATGCACTAGCCTTAACGAACTCATCGAGCTCACGCTTCAGCTCGACAACCGCCTGCGGGAGAGAGCCCGGGCATGCGGAACCCGAAAGAGCCCCGATCCGCCGGCGGGTGACCCAGGGGGCGGCAAGCGGACCACCCATCAGGGAGGGCACGCAGTCGCAGAGCGTGAGCCCACACTGCTGGGAGGTGGACGGGAGCGCCAGGCGAGGGAACCGCTGTCGAGACCCCCCGGTGAGTATAAGCTGTCCGTCGCTCTACCACAGCGGGCTCCGATTCCACCCATAGGTGGACTAACTTCGCAGAAGTTGGTGCTGAACGGCGAGGTTTACGGACCCACCAAGGTTATCCCCATCAAGGCCTTAGTGGACTCAGGGGCTGACGGATGTTTTATTGATGCCCGCCTTGCCTCCGAGCTGGATTGTCCGATAGAGGAACTGGATGCGAGCATACTGCTGCAGGACCTCGACGGTCGCTCATGCTCAAAGCAGTTACATCTCTAAACCACAAACTTCAACAAAGCAGTTGTGATCTGTACCAACGGACCTTGCCACCTAATTTATTCATTTAGCAGTAAAATCTGACAAGATGAAACAAACCTAAATGTCACGTGCGAATTGACATCTGGGGGCGTGGCCGCCTCTCCTGCCTCCACCACCGGCTGTCAATTCTCTAATCACGGACACGGGCATTTATACGGGTCGCGGTCACCTCGCTCGTGCTGGATGATTGACTTACCTCGCATCTCAACCGTACCCTGGACTCTATCTTCGGTGCGTGAGTTTACCCGGTCCGAGGTGTTATTCCCCTGCATCCCATAAGGTTAATTTGTCTTCCGGGATTGTGTACTTTTGCACCCTTGTGTGCGATTTGCTTTTTAGGCCTAGTAGGCAGGTCGGTTCACCCCTTGCCTTCCTACTCGCTGTGTTTTAGTATTTCTTTTGTTTGTTAATAAACATCACGCAAGGATTGTTCGTCTCTGTCGCCAGGTTTGGGATCCCAAACATTCCACTACGTTCCGACGAGTCAGCTGCCTTCAGTCTCGATTGGAACGTGACAGAATCATCCGGCCAAACATGGATCTTGCCGGCAGAGACAGGATCCTGTCTGCCCTAGCAGATCAAGGGAAGTGGCTGAGTCAACTGGGTCAGGTCGTCGTGGAGGTCCGTAGCGACGTCTCCAGGTTGGCTCACCGGGCAGAGAGAATTGAAATCAGCAGCGCTTCCGCCCTGGCGTCTGTGCCTCTACTGGCTATGATCTGGAAGCCCAATCTCCCGCACCCGTTGCGTTACGGAGGGGAGCCCGGACCCTGTGGCCAGTTTTTGATGCAGTGCTCGATTGTTTTATAATAATACATTTTATTTCAAGCGCCTTTCAAAACACCCAAGGACACTTTACAATAAAAACAATAGAACACAGCACATAACAATAAAACCATAAGTAAAATGATAAATAATAAAATAGAAGAGAGAATTAGACATTGAAAGCAATTTTAAACAAATGGGTTTTGAGATGAGCCTTGAAAATAGGGAGGGAGTCAATATTACGGATGTTGGGTGGGAGTGAATTCCAGAGTTTGGTAGCAGAGCGGCTGAAAGCTCTGCATCCCATCGTGGTGAGACGGGCAGAGGGCACATAGAGGTGAAGGGAGGATGAGGATCTGAGGGACCGAGAGGGAACAGAGATTTGAAGCAGGTCAGAAAGATAGGGAGGAGCAAGGTTATGGATGGCTTTGAAAGTAAACAGAAGTATTTTGAATTCGATACGATGTTTAACCGGTAGCCAGTGGAGTTGCTGGAGTACAGGGGTGATGTGGTGAAAGGAGGGGGTTTTGGTGATGATCCGGGCTGAAGAATTTTGGACGAGTTGGAGTTTATGGAGAAATTTCTGATTGACACCGAAGAGAAGTGCGTTGCAATAATCGATGCGGGAGGTGACAAGACTGTGGATAAGGATAGCAGCGGAGTGAGGGGTGAGCGAGGGACGGAGACGGTTAATATTACGGAGGTGGAAATAAGCAGACCGAGTAATGTTATTAATATGGGAGTGAAAGGAAAGTGAGCTATCGAGGATGACACCCAGACTCTTGACCTGAGGGGAGGGGGACACGGTAGAACTGTCAATGGTGAGGGAGAAACTGTTAGTTTTGTGGAGGGTGGATTTGGTACCGACAAGAAGAAGTTCAGTTTTTTCACTGTTGAGCTTGAGAAAGTTATGGGAAAGCCAGGATTTAATTTCTGAGAGGCAACATGAGAGGGATGAACGTGGAAGAGAAGCGTCGGGTTTGCTGGAGAGGTAGAGTTGGGTGTCATCCGCGAAGCAGTGAAAGTGAATGCCAAACTTACGGAAAATATTGCCAAGAGGAAGTAGGTAGATAATAAAGAGAAGTGGCCCCAGGACAGACCCTTGAGGCACACCAGAGGACACCGGAGAGGACCGTGAGGTGAACGAGTTGATTTGGATGAATTGTGCGCGATCAGAGAGATAGGAGTGAAACCAGCGGAGTGGGATGTGGGTGATGCCTAGGGTGGAAAGTCTGTCGAGAAGGATAGGGTGGGAAATGGTGTCAAAAGCTGAGGTCAGGTCGAGAAGAATGAGGATGGAGAGTGAACCGGCATCGGCTGCCATAAAAAGATCATTCGTGATTTTTATGAGAGCCGATTCAGTACTGTGGCGGGGGCGGAAACCAGACTGGAATTGTTCGTAGAGGTTATTGTGAGTGAGGTGTGAGTGAAGCTGGGAAACAACTGTCTTTTCAAGAATTTTGGTGATGAATGGAAGGTGGGAAATTGGACGTAGGTTATTGAAATCGTTTGGGTCTGAGCCAGGTTTTTTCAAGATTGGAGTGACAGCTGCGGTTTTGAGTGGGATAGGAACAATTCCAGTTGATAATGAGGAGTGAATAATAGTAGAAATAAATGGGAGAAGAGAGGGTAGGCAGGACTTGATAAGGATAGTGGGGAGGGGGTCGAGTTGACAGGAGGAGTTCTTGGATTTAGTGATAATGTCTGAGATTATAGAGGGATGGGGGAGTGCAAAAGCGGAAAAAAGTTTGGAAGGAGTAGAAAGGCTGGGAGAAGGGGGGCGGACAGAGGACCCGAGGTGCTGATGGATTTTGTTGATCTTTTCGCTAAAAAACATCAGCAGAGTGTTGCATGTCTCAGAGGAATAAAAGTGTGAGGGGAGAGAGATAGGAGATTGTGTGATTTTGTGATAGAGGGAAAAGAGGGCCCGTGAGTTACCAGAATTTGAATCAATGAGTCCAGAGTAATAAAGCGATTTTGCGCGTGAGATAGAGTCCTTATAAAGGGTAAGGTGAGTTGCATACATGTCCTTGTGGATAGTGAGCCCGGACTTTCTGTAAAGTCTTTCAAGTTGGCGAGTCTTTGTCTTGATGGAGCGGAGATGGGGGGTGAACCAGGGTGCAGGTCGGGTAAATTGAACAGACCGGGACTTTACAGGAGCAAGGGCGTTTTGTTAATAAACATCACGCAAGGATTGTTCGTCTCTGTCGCCAGGTTTGGGATCCCAAACATTCCACTACGTTCCGACGAGTCAGCTGCCTTCAGTCTCGATTGGAACGTGACAGAATCATCCGGCCAAACATGGATCTTGCCGGCAGAGACAGGATCCTGTCTGCCCTAGCAGATCAAGGGAAGTGGCTGAGTCAACTGGGTCAGGTCGTCGTGGAGGTCCGTAGCGACGTCTCCAGGTTGGCTCACCGGGCAGAGAGAATTGAAATCAGCAGCGCTTCCGCCCTGGCGTCTGTGCCTCTACTGGCTATGATCTGGAAGCCCAATCTCCCGCACCCGTTGCGTTACGGAGGGGAGCCCGGACCCTGTGGCCAGTTTTTGATGCAGTGCTCGATTGTTTTATAATAATACATTTTATTTCAAGCGCCTTTCAAAACACCCAAGGACACTTTACAATAAAAACAATAGAACACAGCACATAACAATAAAACCATAAGTAAAATGATAAATAATAAAATAGAAGAGAGAATTAGACATTGAAAGCAATTTTAAACAAATGGGTTTTGAGATGAGCCTTGAAAATAGGGAGGGAGTCAATATTACGGATGTTGGGTGGGAGTGAATTCCAGAGTTTGGTAGCAGAGCGGCTGAAAGCTCTGCATCCCATCGTGGTGAGACGGGCAGAGGGCACATAGAGGTGAAGGGAGGATGAGGATCTGAGGGACCGAGAGGGAACAGAGATTTGAAGCAGGTCAGAAAGATAGGGAGGAGCAAGGTTATGGATGGCTTTGAAAGTAAACAGAAGTATTTTGAATTCGATACGATGTTTAACCGGTAGCCAGTGGAGTTGCTGGAGTACAGGGGTGATGTGGTGAAAGGAGGGGGTTTTGGTGATGATCCGGGCTGAAGAATTTTGGACGAGTTGGAGTTTATGGAGAAATTTCTGATTGACACCGAAGAGAAGTGCGTTGCAATAATCGATGCGGGAGGTGACAAGACTGTGGATAAGGATAGCAGCGGAGTGAGGGGTGAGCGAGGGACGGAGACGGTTAATATTACGGAGGTGGAAATAAGCAGACCGAGTAATGTTATTAATATGGGAGTGAAAGGAAAGTGAGCTATCGAGGATGACACCCAGACTCTTGACCTGAGGGGAGGGGGACACGGTAGAACTGTCAATGGTGAGGGAGAAACTGTTAGTTTTGTGGAGGGTGGATTTGGTACCGACAAGAAGAAGTTCAGTTTTTTCACTGTTGAGCTTGAGAAAGTTATGGGAAAGCCAGGATTTAATTTCTGAGAGGCAACATGAGAGGGATGAACGTGGAAGAGAAGCGTCGGGTTTGCTGGAGAGGTAGAGTTGGGTGTCATCCGCGAAGCAGTGAAAGTGAATGCCAAACTTACGGAAAATATTGCCAAGAGGAAGTAGGTAGATAATAAAGAGAAGTGGCCCCAGGACAGACCCTTGAGGCACACCAGAGGACACCGGAGAGGACCGTGAGGTGAACGAGTTGATTTGGATGAATTGTGCGCGATCAGAGAGATAGGAGTGAAACCAGCGGAGTGGGATGTGGGTGATGCCTAGGGTGGAAAGTCTGTCGAGAAGGATAGGGTGGGAAATGGTGTCAAAAGCTGAGGTCAGGTCGAGAAGAATGAGGATGGAGAGTGAACCGGCATCGGCTGCCATAAAAAGATCATTCGTGATTTTTATGAGAGCCGATTCAGTACTGTGGCGGGGGCGGAAACCAGACTGGAATTGTTCGTAGAGGTTATTGTGAGTGAGGTGTGAGTGAAGCTGGGAAACAACTGTCTTTTCAAGAATTTTGGTGATGAATGGAAGGTGGGAAATTGGACGTAGGTTATTGAAATCGTTTGGGTCTGAGCCAGGTTTTTTCAAGATTGGAGTGACAGCTGCGGTTTTGAGTGGGATAGGAACAATTCCAGTTGATAATGAGGAGTGAATAATAGTAGAAATAAATGGGAGAAGAGAGGGTAGGCAGGACTTGATAAGGATAGTGGGGAGGGGGTCGAGTTGACAGGAGGAGTTCTTGGATTTAGTGATAATGTCTGAGATTATAGAGGGATGGGGGAGTGCAAAAGCGGAAAAAAGTTTGGAAGGAGTAGAAAGGCTGGGAGAAGGGGGGCGGACAGAGGACCCGAGGTGCTGATGGATTTTGTTGATCTTTTCGCTAAAAAACATCAGCAGAGTGTTGCATGTCTCAGAGGAATAAAAGTGTGAGGGGAGAGAGATAGGAGATTGTGTGATTTTGTGATAGAGGGAAAAGAGGGCCCGTGAGTTACCAGAATTTGAATCAATGAGTCCAGAGTAATAAAGCGATTTTGCGCGTGAGATAGAGTCCTTATAAAGGGTAAGGTGAGTTGCATACATGTCCTTGTGGATAGTGAGCCCGGACTTTCTGTAAAGTCTTTCAAGTTGGCGAGTCTTTGTCTTGATGGAGCGGAGATGGGGGGTGAACCAGGGTGCAGGTCGGGTAAATTGAACAGACCGGGACTTTACAGGAGCAAGGGCGTTGAGGGTGTTCGTGAGGTCCGCGTTGTACCGGGAGACAAGTTCATCAGGAGAAGAGTTGTGGTCCAGAGTCAGGGTGGCAATCATCTCAGCAAGGGTGGCAACGTTGATGTCCTTGATGTTGCGATATGTGATGACACGGGGTGGTTTGGGGAGAGAGAGAGTGATGGAAACATTGAATGAAACCAGGAAATGGTCTGTTATAGGGATTTCATCAGCTGTGCAATTCTTAGGAGTAAGGCCAGACATGCAGATGAGGTCCAGGGTGTGGCCTTTTATGTGGGTGGGAAAATCCGAGAATTGGTGCAGACCAAGGCTGTCGAGTGAGGAGGTGAAGTCTTTAGTGAGGGGAAGAGTGGAATTGTCCATGTGGATGTTGAAGTCTCCGAGAATAATTACATTCGGTGACAAGGTGGAGAGGTGTGTGAGGACCTCAGAGAATTCTTTTAGAAAGTCACAATGTGGTTTTGGTGCACGGTATACAGTGGCTATGATGGTGGGTGAGGGTCCAGAAATTTTACACGCAAGACATTCAAAAGATTGGGTTTCCTGGATAGAAACTTGAAGGATTCTCCAGTTCTTGCGGTAAAGTATCGCAAGTCCACCTCCGCGGCCTGAGAGGCGGGGCTTAGCAATGTAAACAAAGCCTGGTGGAGTTGCGCCATTGAGCTCGGAGAAGTCTCCCGCCGTTTGCCAAGTCTCAGTTATACAAAAAAAGTCAAGCTTACGGTCAATAAGAATGTCTTGGATAAGACACCCCTTTCCCGTAAGCGAGCGGACGTTGAGGAGGCCGAAGTTGACGCTGGTGGCGTCCCCACGACGAGGCGCATTAGCCGACCTAGCCAGGCCGGCTAACATACGGTGGTCGATCGTGCGGCTACTCCCTCTGCGCGGCTGGCGGACGGATGACCACAGGGAGGTGATATCCTTGGAGCCATCGAGGTGAAAGCCTCGACGTGATCCGCGGTGGATATACCTCCGTGAAGGGCGACGAGCGATTTCCGGAAACCGGAGAATCGCCGGTGGCACGCTCGTCCATCGGGAGCGGAACTTCAGCAGCTCCGCCGCCGAGTACTGTAGCCGCCCAACAGGTCGATGGAGAAGCGCCATGATATTCACCAGCAACACCCAGAGGGAGGCAGCGGCCAGGTAGCCCTCGACAGTGGGAACAGGTGGGTGGAGATGATAACGCGGCTTCGTCAGTGATCCGGATAAGCGACCGGAATCATGAGATGGATCGATAGCCAACGTTCGTTTGGTGACTGTCTGGTAATTCCAGAGGTTCGTGAACCATAAAAAAGCTAAAAAGAGGTTTAAAAGGCTAAAAGAAGGTAAAAAACAGGTAAAAAACATTACGCGGGAAAGCAGCGGCAGCCAAAGCGCGCCAGCGTCCGCTCGTCCCGGAAGTGTTTTTGACCAGCAACCCTCCATTTACACCACTGATGCTGTGAAGGTGGCCTATGTCACCAGCTTGTTCTCTGGCCAGGCGGCGTCTTGGGTGTCGTCCATCTGGGAGTCCAAACTGGAATTGCGATCTTCCTTCCTGGATTTTGTTACCGAGCTGCGCCGGGTATTTCGCCACCCGGTGAGAGGGAGGGAAGAGGCAGGGCAATTATGGGACTGCCACCAGGGCACCCGATCGGTGGAAGAATTCTCCGTTGCCTTCCGTATCCTGGCCGCCTCCAGCGGGTACAATGACCGAGCCCTTCGGGGACTGTTTTGGCGCGGGCTGAACTCGGCGCTTAAGGATGAGTTAGCCACCTACGACTAATGCACTAGCCTGAACGAACTCCTCGAGCTCACGCTTCAGCTCGACAACCGCCTGCGGGAGAGAGCCCGGGCACGCGGAACCCGGAAGAGCCCCGATCCGCCGGCGGGTGACCGAGGGGGCGGCAAGCGGACCACCCATCAGGGAGGGCACCCAGACGCAGAGCGTGAGCCCACACTGCTGGGAGGTGGACGGGAGCGCCAGGCGAGGGAACCGCTGTCGAGACCCCCCGGTGAGTATAAGCTGTCCGTCGCTCTACCACAGCGGGCTCCGATTCCACCCTGAGTGGACTAACTTCGCAGAAGTTGGTGCTGAACGGCGAGGTTTACGGACCCACCACGGTTATCCCCATCAAGGCCTTAGTGGACTCAGGTGCTGACGGATGTTTTATTGATGCCCGCCTTGCCTCCGAGCTGGATTGTCTGATAGAGGAACTGGACGCGAGCATACTGCTGCAGGACCTCGACGGTCGACTTCTCGCCGAGCTCCCGCAGATAATCACCCCGCTTAAGCTTAAAGTATCGGGCAATCACGTTGAGCATCGCCAGTTTTATCTGATGCTAAGCCAAAACGCACCAGTCATCCTTGGTCAACCATGGCTAAAAACGCACAATCCGGGTATTTCGCACTGCCTCAGATCGACCGCTGGCGGACGCAAAATCTCCCGATGCGAGCCTACTGAGGCCATTTGCCTTGAGGGGGTTCGTTCCTGCTGCCATGAATTGCGGCAGGCCTTTAGCAAGGACCGCGCTCAATCACTGCCCCCGCCCCTGCCCGTCTCAGCACGATGAGTGACAGAGCCTTCAGCTGCTCTGCCCCCAAACTCACTTTCTCCCAACATTCGTAACATCGATTCTCTTCCCACCTTCAAGTCCCATCTCAAACCTCACCTATTTAAAATTGCATTTTCTATGTACCGCTCTCTTGTTTCTATTTATAATTGTATTTTATTTATTGCATTCTATTCGTGATTATATTTTATTTATTATAGTACCTATGCTTGTCTGTGACTGTAAAGTGTCCTTGAGAGCTTTGAAAGGCGCTTAAAATGTAATATATCATTATTATTATTATTATTATTATTATTATTATTGGCCCTATGATTGTTCCATCGAGCTCCAGGCAGGTGCTCCGCTTTCCAACTCCCGGCTGTACCAGGTCTCCCAGCCGGAACAAAAGGCCCTGAGGGACTACATTAATGCCTCCCTAATGGCTGGACTCTTCCGACCGTCTCGGTCCCCACTGGGGGCGGGATTTTTCTTTAGCGAAAAGAAGGACAAGTCCCTGCGCCCATGCGTAGACTATCGCGGGATCAGCGACATCACGATAAAGAATACATACCCGCTTCCTCTGATTGACTCGGCCTTCGCACCGCTGCAGTCCGCCACTAGCCGACTTTACTAAACTGGACCTCCGGGGCGCGTATTACCTATCTCGACGACATTTTGATCTTTTCAGAGTCCCTCGCCGAACATCGGCAGCATGTCCGACTGTTCATCAAGGCCGAAATTTGCGAATTCCACGTCCAGTCCCTCTCCTTCCTGGGTTTCATCGTTGAGGGGGGCCAACTTAGAGCAGATCCCGCCAAGACCAAAGAGGTGGTAGACTGGCCAACGGCCACTACGGGCAAGCAACTGCAACGTTTTTTGGGTTTGGCAAACTTCTACCACCTATTTATCCGCAACTATAGCAAGAAGGCACTGCCGCTGACTCAAAAAAAACCCGTTTAGGTGGTCGGAAGAGGCCGACGCAGGATTTTGTCTACTTAAACGGGCATTCACCAACCCTCCGGTCCACCATCACCCTGACCCCAACTCCGCCTTCATCGTGGAGGTGGACGTGTCAGATTCCGGAGTGGTAGCGGTGCTCTCTCAGCGTTCCTCAGTCGACCGGAGACTCCATCCTTGCATCTTCTTCTCTCACCGCCTCAGTCTTGCGGAGGCTAACTATGACGTGGGCAACCAGGAGCTTCTCGCAGTCGTGTGGGCCCTGCAGGAGTGGAGGCACTGGCTCGAGGGAGCGAAAGAGCCGTTCACCGTGTTCACAGACCACAAGAACCTGGCGGTCATCTGATCAGCCAAGAGGCTGAACTTGCGCCAGGCACGGTGGGCGCTCTTTCTAACACGCTTTTCATTCACCCTCACTTACTGCCCAGGGACCAAAAACCCGACGCCCTCTCTCGGATGCACGAACCGACGGGGAAGGACGACTGTGTGGAACCCATCCTGCCGGGCCGTCAGATTTTGGGGGTGCTCCGATGGGAGGTGGAGCGGAAGGTCCAGGAGGCGCTATAAGATACTTCGGCTCCCAATGACTGTCCAGCAGCGAGACTGCTCTCGGAGGTGCTGCAGTGGGGGCATGCTTCCAAGGTCGCCTGCCATCCCGGGATGAGCCGCACCGCGCACCTTGTCGCCCAGCGGTTCTGGTGACCACGTCTCTGCAACGACGTGGCGGACTTCGTTAAGGCCTGCTCGTCGTGCGCCTGAGGCAAGGTGTCCCACCATCCCCCGGCGGGGCTGTTCAGCCCGCTGCCGGTTGCTCCGCGCCCTTGATCCCACATATCCTTGGACTTTATCACTGGCCTTCCCCCTCCCCGTGGCAAGACGGTGATCCTCAAGGTAGTGGACCGTTTTTCTAAATGGGCCCACTTCGTGCCGTTGGCCAAGTTGCCGTCCGCCATCAAGACGGCAACCCTAATGGTCTACCACGTTGTCCGTCTCCACAGGATCCCGACGGACATCGTTGTTAGTTTCAAATTCTTGTTTCTCATCTGGTTCGGTGTTCAACGAAGTTCTGTGATAAAAATATCATTGAGGACGATAGATGGTGAACAATAAAACTACTTTATTCTAGTGAGACAGAAAAAGCACTTCTCTCGTCGAAGCAGGGAGCGAGGAGCACACAGAGCAAAGAGCACACACAAAGAGCAACCACCTGCCTCCTCAGGCTTAGTTTAAAGAATACCGCGACAGTCTATTGACCAATCAGTTACGGACAAGTCGATCTTCCGTCCAATCGGCTACGAAGAACTCAGTGTTGGGAGAACATAGACTGAACCTTGATACTCGTTACATCCAGCTTTCAAAATTATTCAACTAATAACTTTATTATTCCATGTAGTCTAAATTGAACATGCAATAAAATAATATGTACTAAGCTAAACCTGAAATAACATAATATGTTTACTAATCTAAGCATGAAATAACGTAATATGTTTACTAATGTGCATAAGCACTCTATCAATCGTGTCAGACCGGGGTCCTCAGTTCGTGTCCCGGGTCTGGAAGCTACCAGCTGCCGCTCTTCCCCACATAGGAAGGCGAGGTGGAGGTCCCATCGATACAGCACCATCTTCGGCGGGCTCATCGGGCGTGGAGGGAGACCAGGGCCGCCTTGTCGCACACGGCGCCCCGGAACCAGCGGGTTGCGGATCGCCGTCGTCGCCCTGCGCCGGCCTAACCAGGTGGAACAGAAGGTGTGGCTGTCTACAAGGGACCTTTGGCTGTTGGGGCCGCGGTTTGCGGGCCCCTTCAGTTTACTACAGTTCATCATCAGCCCGGTCGCGGTTCGTCTGCCCGCCTCCATGAAGGTCCACCCGGTGTTCCATGTCTTTCTCATCAAGCCGGTGGAGACCAGTCCCTTGCCCACCCCTGCCCACCCTCCTCCTCCACAGATGGTCAACGGCGTACCGGTGTACACCGTGCAGGAGGTCCTGGACTCGTGGAGCAAGGGTAGGGGTCTCCAGTACCTGGTCGACTGGGAGGGCTACCGCCCGGAGGATCGTCAGTGGGTCCCCTGCGCCTGGATCCTGGACCCGTCGCTCCTGCAGGCGTTCCACTCGGCGTACACCCATCGAAGCCGGGTGGGCCGCCAGGAGGCATTAGTTGAGGGAGGGGTACTGTCACGTGCGAATTGACAGCTGGGGGTGGCGCCGCCTCTCCTGCCTCCACCATCGGCTGTCAATTCTCTAATCACGAACACGGGGCATTTATACGGGTCACGGTCACCTCGCTAATGCCAGATGATTGACTTACCTCAATGATGATTGACTTACCACATCCCAACTGTACCCTGTTCTCTATCTTCGGTGCGTGAGTTTACCCAGTCCGAGGTGTTTTTCCCCCACGTCCCGTGAGCTTAATTTGTCTTCCGGGATTGTGTACTTTTGCACCCCCAGGTGCGATTTGCTTTTTAGGTGTAGTCGGCAGGTCGGTTCACCCCTTGCCTTCCTACTCGCTGTGTTTTAGTATTTCTTTTGTTTGTTAATAAACATCCTGCACGGATTGTCCATCTGTGTCGGCTGTTTTGGGATCCCAAACATTCCACTACGTTCCGACGAGTCAGCTGCCTTCAGTCTTGCTCGGAATATGATACTGACAGGGTGAAACAAATACAATGACTCGACACTGAATGGTCGTGTCAGGATGTCCTTTTAACTGCCACTGATTGAAACGACCAACACCTGCCCAGCTGCAGATGGGGTCGAGAGCGCCACCCATTGGTCGGCAACCAGAACGCGACACTACCTCCCCCTCAAAGGACTGATTCCAGAAGTCCCAACAACTTCCCAAATGGCCAGCATCGCCAGGGAATGTGAAGGAGATGGCAACCTTTGCCTCTCCAGGAAAAAAAGTGAACGGTGTCCTTCGCCTCACTGGGGAACAGAAAGGCGACGGCCTGATGTGGACGTGGTCATGCGACGGCTCCTCGTGGATATGAACATTAATCACAAACACACGACAAAGCATAGCTCAACGTGGACGTGCTCAGCCAGGTGCAGAGTGGCACCCCGGACGGCCACATGGGTACAGGTCTCGGGTACATGGACGTCGATGTGGCACAGCTGTTCGTGGACGTGAATAAGCTACATTCAAACAATCACGCGACGAAGCATGGCTCGACGTGGACGAGGCACACTGCCAGGCACAGGGTGGAAATGACACCAGTCTATTGTACATACAGGATCCGGTGGAAGGTCGGGTCATTCTATCACGGTTTGCAAGGTGGTGGATGGTTGTGGATCCCAAAAAAGCAGCCAGAAGGGCAGAGCCAGGTGTAATTGACAAATTGTATTAAAATGAAGTCAACCGGTACAAAATCTCAAACAACAAAGTAGCAAACAAAACCACGAGTAATATTTGACGAGATGAAACAAACCCTCAGGGTGAAACAAATACAATGACCCGACACTGAATGGTCGTGCCAGGAGTCCTTTTAACTGCCACTGATTGAAACGACCAACACCTGTGCAGCTGCAGGCCGGGCCGACAGCGCCACCCGTTGGTCTCCAACCAAATACAGTAAAGTCTCGTTATATCGATATTCTCGGGAGTCGGAAAAAATATCAATATAACCGGACTATCGATATATCCGATCCTGCGGCATGTAAATTTTATCCTTGCGTTCATAGAAATTGTATTGTAATAAGCAGTACTATCGATATAACCGATATCGATATAACGAGACTTTACTGTATTGTTAAATGCATACCCATAATCTGCAACTGTGTCAATTAAAACTGAATTTAGCGTGTTTGTTAAAACAGAAGCGTTAGTATAGACCACTTTATATGAGTTGATTCATAAAAGCTAAAAATGACAGACAGTTTGAAATAATGGAGAAAAAAGAAAAACATAGAGCATTGCGACATTTAGAATACACGGAAACAATATTGCACTGGTATGGTATTTTCATCAACCTGTCAAAGCAAGAAACATGGAATTAATGGCATTTTATTGTCACTAGTCTCAAGCAAAGGTGGGAAGTAGATTATAAAAAACTTGGACTCAGGTCAAGGTACTGTTACATGAATAAATGTAATACAAACAGTACTTATGTATAGATTAAAAAATAATATGGGAATAAATACTACATAATACATTCTGTGGAAAAACGACACAAGTTTTGATTCACCGATGAGTCAACACGGAAATGTGTGACTTTGACGAACCCAAAAAGCCTGCGGGCGGTCATGTGGATGCTTAGCTCTGCTGGATTGGTGAAATAGAGTTAAAGGTCATATATGGTTATGTTTAATTGGTGAACAGCCAGGCGGCACCGTGACTGACTGGTTAGCTCGTTGGCTCAAAGTGCAGAAGGGGAGGGTTTCATTCCAACTCTGGCCTTCCTGTCTGGGGTTTGCGTGTTTTCCCTGTGCTTGCGTGGGGTCTTTTGGGTACTCCGGTGCCCTTCCACATTCCAAAAACACACATGGCAGGTTAATAGAACATTCCAAAAAACTGGTGTCCAAGTCATGGCATGGCGGCCAAATGTGGCCCCTACATCATTTTGCTAAAATCTGAACCAAAATTTCAAATTGTCGTATGTAAACCACAATAATAGTCATTATTTTTGAATTCAGATGTGAAAACTGGTCATTTTGTGTTCTGTATGAAATATGTGGAGGAGATCAAACATTCTAATGGTTTCCCCAAATTCACAACGGCCCTCGAGAGGAAATTAACTACAATGTGAATTACAATTGGAGACAACTTACATAAGGGCTTGTAAGATTGCATGCGTATATGTGTTTGTGTGTGCGTGTGTGTGCATGTGCGTGTGTGTGACAAGATGCAAAAGCATATGTTTTTTGGACTTCTCTGCAAGCAATCTGTGTCTGCAGGCCTCCCACTCTCGGTGTCCTTGCACAAGTTCATGTACATGCAAATGCTGTGTATGTGTCCGCGTGCACTCACACACACACGCACACACACACACACACACGCACGCACACACACACACACACACACACACACACACACACACACACACACACACACACACACACACACACACACGCACACACACACACACACACACACACACACACACACACACACACACACACGCTCACGCATACGCACACACACACACCCACACCCCCCCACACACACACGCACACGCACATGCACACACACACACACACACACACACACACGCACACAAACACACGCACTCACACGCGCACCCACACACACATCACAAGGCCTACAGAGGGAGAAATAGTGAGAGATGAGGGAGGGAGAGGAGCCGTGAAGCGTAAATTATGCATTCTGAAGGATCTCGCATGCTGTGTGAAGGGTGAAGCCAGAGAATTACAGTCATACCTCGGTTTTCAACCATAATCCGTTCCAGAATGCTGTTCAAAAAATGATTTGTTTGAAATCCAAAACAATTTTATTAGCCCATGATTAGGGTCAAATGCACTGTGCAGAAAAAGTCAAACAAATAAACAAACAAATAAATAAATAAATAAATAAATAAATAGTCACATTTGCATAAATCACAGTGAACACATCGAGTTACATTTATCTAAGGAATAAGAGTGATAGAAAAATACTTACGAGAACAATACTTCTGGAACACTGCATATTTTTACTCACTCTGCCGGGTTTTTTTTGTCCTTGGATCGCAGCCAAAAGAAACACAACTGATAAATGCTTAAACATGTGAGGCGATGGATCAAAACATTTTTGCGGTGGAAGCGTTTTAACACAGGCAGTAAAACTCTCCAAACTGATAAAGCCAGTGCCCCCCCCACGCACACACAGATACACACACACATATAGATACACACACACACGCACACGCACACACACGCACACGCACACACACACACACACGCACACACACGCACGTACGCACACACACACACACACACACACACACACACACGAACTCACACAAACACACACACACGCACACGCACGCACACGCACGCACACGCACACACACACACACACACACACACACACACACACACACACACACACACACGCGCGCGCACACACACACACACACACACACGCACACACGCACACACACACACACACACACACACACACACACACACACACACACACACACACACACACACACACACACACACACACACACACACACACACATATAGGCCTTGCGAGTTACAGATACGTACCATATTTCATCGAAGAAAAGGTTTCTTCAGCCGTCATCTGTACTTCTTTGAAGGTGTCGGACGTTTAGCTTCTTATCCAAGAAACTTCGTCAGCAAACTAAAGTCTTACTGGTAGTTCAGGCTCTATATATATATCCTTACTGTCCATACATGGCGGTGCCGGACTCTGTTATGATAGGTCCCTGCTCTCAGGTGGGGGGGAGCAGAGGACTACTCCCTGCAGCTCCACTGATTGTTCCTATTGTTCTGACTAACGACTGGCCTGATTGCCCCACTTCCACTGGTATCACCTCATCAGTATTCCTAATCCTCTGTTGCCTAAGCAGGCTATTATATGAACAATCCAAATTGAACCTCACCCCACCATATCGGTTTAATGAAGGATTTAGTTGTTTTATGAAAATCACTTCTTTTACTTCCCTTTCAAATCATCCATGTTCTTTCGCAAAGATTTTAACCTCATTGTCGTCAAATAAGTGGTTGCTAGCTTTTAGGTGCATATGTACTGCCGATTGAGGCCCACTAGTATTATCCCTGCGATGTTGATAAAGTCTTTTTTTGAGAATTTGTTTAGTCTCCCCAATGTACTGCTCTTTACAATTTTCATTCTTACAATGTATTGAATGAACTACATTACTTTATTTTTCATTTCATTTCAACATACCTCATTATGATGATGCAATACAGCTACATACAGTAAAGTCTCGTTATATCGATATCGGTTATAACGATAGTACCGCTTATTACGATATTATTTTCATTTCCCTTGCACATTTCTAGTCTTTTTATGTATAATTAGTACCGTTTAATACGATACCCGGTTGTTACGATAATCCGGTTATTACGGTGCTCCTTTTCATCCCCCGCCGGCCATTTTTGTTGTTTACATCGATATATCCGTCGCGCCATTGGTCAACTTGGTCACGTGTCTTGTTACGTGGCAGCTCTCCCGAGCAGACGCCATTTTCAGACGGCAGCTCGTGTGTATCAGACGGCTGCTCGTGTGTCTTCAACAATGGACTGTTTTGGATGCCATCAGAGCAATTTCCAAAGCGTGGAGCACGGTGTCCGAAAACACCATCAAGAACTGCTTCCGTCACTGCAAATTTGAAAATCCAGGGTGCAGTGAGGAAACATCTGCAGCTAACGAAGAGGATGACGACAACATTCCTCTTGCAGTGTTGGCTGAAAAGCTAAAAGTCGCCGACATTGCATCGTATGTCGCAGTCGACAAAGACATTGCGACATTCCCAAGCTCATCAGATGCGGATATCGCAGCGGAGGTCAAAGCCAAGTATGCCACAGTAGATTCCCGTGATGATGATGATGCTGATGACGATGAAGAAGTAGCGACTGAATGCACACCTTTTGCAACTTCGACAAAAGCGTTGCAAGGGGTTGCGGACACGCGATCTTTCTTTGAATCCGTAGAAAATGCATCCGGTTTTTTAGAAACGTTAAACAAGATGGAAGTGTTCATATTAAAATATAAAAATGGGAAGCAGAAGAAGATTGATGACTTTTTTAAATAGCTTACATACATACTAATTGCAGTGTTATGTACATGTTCTGTTACATGAATGCAAGCGTTTTTTGCAACAATGTTTGTTGTGTTGTCTGCTGAAGCGTCATGATTTTGAAAATGACTGTACATTCCATACTGTGCATTAAAGGGCAACCAACATCACTTTTTGTGTTTCTTGAGTCAGTCAAAAAGCTGTTGTAACATCACAGCTGCGCGCCGGCATTCTATTCAGCCACTCTCGAACGTCACGTAAGTTATGTAAACGTTGCAGTTTTTCATCCATGTACAGTATTTAATTGTGTTGCATCCAGATATCTTTATTGTTTGCAACAATCACTGTTTTTCATATGATTGTACATGCTGGCGTTCGTGACTTCGTGTGAATATAACTTGACGATTTAGCATTGGTTGGTTGCATTTTTGAAAGGAAATAGTCGTTAAAAAGTGTAAAGACGTTTTTATTTTATGCACAACTTTATTTTTCACTTCACTACTGTACAAAAAACATGTTAGATACGCAATCCATGAACCCAATGATGAAATTACATGCCATAACAAAGATGCCGCATTTACGCACCCCCCCCCCCACAGGATCGGATATATCGATAGTCCCGGTTATATCGATATTTTATCGGATTCCCTTGCGTATCGATATAACGAGACTTTACTGTATATCAATATGCTTTTCTTATATTCTTATATTTGCATGATGTACAGGTTTTTTTTCTTTTCACCTCCCCGCACCCCCTTTCAATTGCTGCTGTGGACTGCAAATTTCCTCATTGTGGGACTATTAAAGGCTTTCTGATTCTGATTCAAACAACGACGGATGGTACCATATGACACTGTTATTCCTTGATCTTCCATTTCCCTTCTGCACCCAAGTCAGAGTGTTCAATCAGCCTGCCACGCATGTTTTTGGAATGGAGGAAACTGCAGTACCTGGAGAAAACCCATGTACGCTTGTGGAGAGCAAGCAAATTCTACATGGAGAGGCTGGAGCAGGGATTGCATCCACGGCCTCTGCACTGTGAGGTTGAAGCACGAACCACTGGTGCTTTCACCTATTGACTTAATTATATTCCATAGAATATAATCTCCTCACACATCTTTTTTATTTATTTTCTACGCACCACTGTTGAGTGTCTTATCCACCATGTCACCAAACTCCACAGTGACTACTTGTCATGCTTTAAAAAGGCTGATTGACTGATGTCCATATGGTCAAATTATTATTAATCTCTTCGAGGGGCTGTCATTTTTTTCTAGGGCTTGTTTGAGAGTTTTATTTCGTACAATAATTATTTTGAACAAAAATTCAAAAGAAGTTTCAGGTTTTTAACTTTCATTTCATGATATATATTTTTTGTTGTTATATTTATTATTATTTATTTATTATTTATTATTTCATTCATTCATTTCATTAGCAATTTGGTCTATGTGTGAATATAGTATGTGCAACACCCTTATGTAGTAATGCAGTGAACATATGTGTAAGGATGATGAGCTGAGATTTCTGTGTTCTGCCTTGGCACCTTGAATTCCATGTAAAGCTTGTGTGCCTTTAATCTAACATGTGAGAGCAAACCTTATGGTATTGGCATGGCAAAGAGCCTCTCTTGCCAAGAATCTAGCATAAGGGTTCGTAATTATGACAATGTATGATATGACAGTTAGCGGTACCTGTGTTATGCACTGCTTGAACAATCAACTGGCCTATTTGTAACACAGCTAGCCATAGTTAATGTTGAAAATAATGTTCAAACTGCTTGGTGTAGTGTGTAAGTGTTATTCTGCAAATTTTGAGTAATCGCTTTTATAGTGAAATTGAATAATTGGATGTTATTAGAGCTAGTGTGTTAAGTTAATGTGACAAGGAAAGAAAATGTTCAGTCAGATGTTTAATTACAGTTGACAATGTTGCGTTGTGTCCATGTACTAAACCATTCATCATTTTCTTGTTTATGTATAGCAAGTTTCCAGTCAGGAACATGAACTCAAGTAGAACCACAAAAGCAACAAAGGCTTGTTACTAAGAACCGCCTGTGTCTGTGATGTTGTGAAGTGAGCTTCGTGGAGTGCTTGCGTAATGTGTTGCATTTTGGAGAGGATGTCTAGAAAGACCTGATTTGTATTAGCACATCGGTGGTGACAATTAAATGTAGACTTCATCGGTGACGGATAAAAGGCCTGAGATGTCTTGCTTAAGCTCACAATAATTAATGAAAAATTTGCCTTTGTTTGCTTTCGACATTTGTCTTGCTTAAGCTCACAATAATTAATGAAAAATTTGCCTTTGTTTGCTTTGTACATTTGAACCCAGTTAGTTAAAAACCACAAGACCACAATAAGATTTGACCTCACGACCTGTGGTCGACAATACCAGTGCTTTATATCCACAGCTATTGTGCCCTCATTGTCCTTTCCAAAAAAACCAATTACCTCTTGCTTTGTAAAGTGCATTATCAAACAAGACATTTGCAAAATCTCCATTTCCTGTCAATATAGTTTTTGCTTTTCTTCATTGACTCCTTTGTTTGCCGGAATTCCCCCCCCCCCTCCCCTCTCACTGCTTCTCTCAGTTTTGCATTTCATTGCGAACATCATGCTCCACCGTATTCCAAATCATCTCAACATACAAATGAATTAAACACATGCAAACAACACACATCTCTCTTCTGAGTGAAGTGGACAGACATTTGTTCTGAAAATGTGTGAAAACAATTTTTCAGAACATAACAATTGCAGAAGCTGAAAGGCCCAAACACTCACCACAAGTGAGAGGTTAGAGTTCGTCATCTGGCCAAGACTACACTACAACACCTGTGCAACAGCTGTTTACCCCACTGCTCCCATTCAGATTTTTTTGTTTTTACTTTTAACATTTTCACCATGATAATATCACTCTCCGCCCAAATGACAATCACACCACACTGTCAATTTTTATTTTCAAAAGAACCAATTAGAGCTGTCCAATGCTTTTGCAACACAAGACTGCCATAAAATTCTACGATCTTGCACATCAAGCATGGCGTAATAGACAATCCCCCACCGCACCTTGTAAAGTGTTTGGTGCGGCCAGAAAACCTCAACCATCTTGAGAACATTCTATAATGTAAACCATCTTCACCATAAACTCAATGTAAGCAAAATGTTTTGACTGCTTGTGGACAACAAATAAAAGGCCAGTTAAGCAAGACGCAGCCTTTGAATGTCAGAGGTCCATCCATCCACCCATCTTCATGTCACGTTTTGCAAGGTGGTGATGGCGGGTGCGGATCCCAAAAAGCAGGCAGGAGGGAGTAGGAGATTGTGTTTGGCAAATTGTATTAAAATATATGTCAGCAGGAACAAAATGTAAAACATCAAAATCATCTGAACAGAAAAAATACAAAGTATCAAAATACAACCAAGTGTAAAAGTCCGCCAAGTTTAAACAAACACATGCACAGCATACAATGCATACAATTGCATACAAAGCATACAACAAACAATGACCCGACACCGGATGGTCGTGCCGGGAGTCCTTTCAAGTGACACTAGTTGTAACGACCAGCACCTGCGAGGCAGCAGGTGGGGCTGACAGCGCTACCCGGTGGTCGCCAATCCAAACGTGGGAGTCCGCCAAGGCTCGGGACGACCAGCACCTGTGCAGGTGCAGGCGGGGCCGACAGCGCCACCCGTTGGTCGCCAACCAGATCATGACAGTACCCCCTTCAAGGGACTGCTTCCAGAAGTCCCAACAGTCTCCCAAGAGGTCCACTCGCCAGGGAACAATGGTGGAGACTGCAACCACTGCCTCTCCAGCATACGATGGGCGGCGGCCTGATGGGAACGGGACTCGGCCTGGGGTGGACGAAGACGCGGCACGGATCGTCGTGGGCGTGATTGCGATCCCTCTCGCACGTTCACGCGACGACGCATGGCTCAACGCGGACGTCAAACTGCCAGGCGCAGAGTGGCACCCGGACACCCGTATGGGACCAGGTCTCAGCCGGACGCCGTCGTGGCCGTGAACTGCCCGGCACCGGGGAAACGAGACCAGTCCTGAGCCGCTCCGGGATCCAGCGATGAGTGGGGTCTCGGACTGATGTTGATGCAGACGTTGCACGGCTTGTCGTGGATGCGACTCCATTCATCATGCACGACGACAGCGTGGCTGGACGTGGGCGTGCACTGCCAGACACCCAGTGTCACCCTGGACGGCCACCTGGAAGGAGGTCTCGGCTGGACGTTGACGTGGACGTTACGGCTCGTCGAGTGACACAATTCAAACTTGACGAGGCGTGGGTTAATGTGGACGTTGCACTGCCAGGCACAGGGTGGAAATGAGACCGGTCCGTTGTACCTACGGGATCCGATGGTTGCTCGGGTCATTCTGTCACGTTTTGAAAGGTGGTGATGGCTGGTGCGGATCCCAAAAAGCAGGCAGGAGGGAGCAGGAGGTTGTGTTTCAAAAATTGTATTAACATAAAGTCAACAGGAACAAAATCTAAAACGTTAAAATCATTTGAACAGAAAAATACAAAGTATCAAAATACAACCAAGTGTGAAATTCCGGCAAGTTTAAACAAACACATCCACAGCATACAATGCATACAATTGCATACAAAGCATACAACAAACAATGACCTGACGCCGGATGGTCGTGCCGGGAGTCCTTTTAAGTGTCATTAATTGTAACGACCAGCACCTGCGAGGCAGCAGGCAGGGCTGACAGCGCAACCCGGTGGTTGCCAATCCGAACGTGGCAGTCCGCCAAGGCTCGGGACGACCAGCACCTGTGGAGGTGCAGGCAGGGCCGACAGCACCACCCGTTGGTTGCCAACCAGATCATGACACTTCTGCCGCTTATCCGGGGTCGGGTCGTGGGGGCAGCAGCTTCATTAGGGAAGCCCAGACTTCCCTCTCCCCAGCCACTTCTTCTAACTCGTCCCGGCGAATCCTGAGGCGTTCCCAGGCCAGCTGGGAGACATAGTCTCTCCAGCGTGTCCTGGGTCTTCCCCGGGGTCTCCTGCCAGTGGGGCATGCTCGGAACACCTCACCAGGGAGGCGTCCTGGGGGCATCCTAATCAGATGCCTGAGCCACCTCAAAAGCAGCTCGACTTTGAGGACCTCCCGGATGACCGAGCTTCTCATCTTATCTCTAAGGGAGAGCCCGGACACCCTATGGAGAAAGCTCATTTAGGCCGCTTGCATCCGGGATCTCGTTCTTTTGGACACAACCCATAGCTCGTGACCATAGATGAGGGTTGGGACGTAGATCGACCGGTAAATTGAGAGCTTTGCTTTTTGGCTCAGCTCCTTCTTCACCACGACAGATCGGTACAAAGTCCGCATCATAGCAGACGCCGCATGGATCCGCCTGTCGCCCTCTCGCTCCCTCACACCCTCATTTTTTAACAAGACTCCCAGATACTTAAACTCCTCCACTTGAGGCAAAATCTACTCCCCGACCCGGAGAGGGCACTCCACCCTTCTCTGACTGAGAACCATTGTCTCAGATTTGGAGGTGCTGATTCTCATCCCAGCTGGTTTATATTCGGCTGCGAAACGCTCAAGAGCTCCACTTGTAGGTCCCAACAGCACCACATCATCAGCAAAAAGAAGAGATGCTATACTGAGGCTACCAAAATGGAAACCTTCAACACTTCGGCTGCACCGAGAAATTCTGTCCATAAAGCTTATGAACAGAATCGGTGACAAAGGGCAGCCTTGGCGGAGCCCAACCCGCACCGGAAACGATTCCGATTTATTGCCGGCAATGCGAACCAGACTTTGACATCGGTCGTATAGTGACCGTACCAGGCGTTCCTGTACCCCATACTCCCGAGGCACCCTCCACAGAACTCCACGAGGGACACGGTCAAACGCTTTCTCAGAGTCCACAAAGCACACGTAGACTGGTTGGGCGAATTCCCATGCACCCTCGAGGACCCTGCTAAGGGTGTAGAGCTGGTCCACTGTTCCGCGGCCGGGACGAAAATCACACTGTTCCTCCTCAATCTGAGGCTCAACTTTCCGACGGACCTGCCCCTCTAGAACCCCTGAATAGACCTTTGTAGGAAGGCTGAGGAGTGTGATCCTTCTGTAGTTGGAACACACCCTCTGGTCCCCCTTTTTAAAAAGGGGGACCTCCCTGATGACCACGCAATATTGCAGAGGCGGGTGTCAGAGAGGTGAAATATGAAAACAAGATCTTGACTGTGGGGCCGTAAATTGCAAATGAATCTGTGCTTCTTAAGTCCTGGTTTTAGTGGTCCTTTCAACAATATTGAGAAATTCTCCTTCTCAAGTGTCTCTTCTGTGCTCATACGATCTTATTTCCACATTGTTTCCAAACTAGTGCTTCAATGAAAAAAAGAAAGATTAAATCTCTGCAATCCTTCTAAACAGTGCACTATTGAATGTGTATGTGAGCAGAGTGACACACTCTCCATTTAATACTACAGTGATACCTCGGTTCTCGACCATAATTCGTTCCAGGACCCTGTTCGATAAGCGATTTTTTCGAACACCGAAACCATCTCTTTGCTCCTGTCACTTGCGAGTTGACAGTGGGGGGGGGGGGGGGGGGGGGGGGGGGGGGGGGGGGAGCTGCCTCTCCCGGCCGTTCTCCACCTGCTGTCAATTCTCTAATCACGGACACGGGGCATTTATACGGTTCGCGATCACCTCGTCAATGCCGGATGATTGACTCACCTCGCCACCGTACCTGGACTCTTCCTTCGATGCGCCGAGTGTATCCGGTCCGAAGTAATTTCCCTGCGTCCTGTAAATGTATGTCATCTTCCGGGATTGCGTAATTTTGCACCCTCGTGTGCCATTTGCTTTTTGGCGTAGTAAGCGGGTCGGATCACCCCCTCCCTTCTTACTCGCTGTTTTTTCTTTTATTTGTGAATAAACCTCCTGCTTGGTTAGTACGTGTCTGCTTTGGGATCCCAAACATTCCACTACGTTCCGACGAGTCAGCTGCCGTCACTCTCGCTCGGAACGTGACAGCTACGGATGATGCGGCTACAAGATGTTCTTTTCTCTTAAAATATCTATCCAATGACACTTGCTCTCACTCCCACAGTCACATCACTAGATTTCACAGCCTCCTTATTCATTAATATCGTACTGATTGTAGATTCCGCCATGCTGTATTCCCTCGCTAGATCAGACACTCAGCACACCTCCTTCATATTTTGCGATTATTTCTTTCTTAAATGCAATAGTTGTACGCACTACTTTTCTTTTGTCACTTTAAGCAGCACTTACTTTCTTTGGAGGCATGATTAGGGGCTAAAACTGTTCGTAAACCTATATTAAACGCTAGAGCAAAACGCAGCACGTCCGCAAGCGACAACAGTTGGTCACGGAGAGAGCGATACACCCGTACGCCGCTCAGCACCCCACCCTCGCGTACGCACTCACGCGTCGTATTGGCGTTCGAACACCGATTGGTGTTTGAGCGCTGAAGCAAGAATATCTCGAATATTTTGTTCGAACTCCGATTTGTTCAAACTGTGAGGCGTTCGAGAACCGAGGTACCACTGTATATGAAAAGCGAGTGGGGGTGAGAATGGACCTATCCATTCCTAGCCTACAATTGCTTGATCTCTTGACTATTTAATCACTTCTGACAAAGTGAACAGGCATATACAATACAATACAATACAATACAATACAATACAATACAATACAATACAATACAATTTAGATGGGCCATAATGAGGAGGACAAACTGGTCATAACTGCAAACCGTTAGCCCAAAACGTGCACACACACGCACACGTACACCGACACACATACATGCGACACCCACACTGTATATCTGAGCTTATTATTACGATTACCTGAAGATGGTGTCAAAGTGCTGCACAGGCGAATATATGATGACACTTCCATATCAGACACAGACAAAACACAAACATCATATGGTAAGTAAATGAACATGTGCGATTGTTTTAATGTGTTTGGTTATTTAAAAACATCACGAAAGGCAAGAAACACTGACTAATGACACACATAAATCAACAGGCCCTCAAAAGAAGTGGGTGATGATGTTCTGCTCTAAAATAAAGGATATTTAATCAGAATGACTTCATGCCGTCATCAAACCCATTTATCATGTACGCGGTGAGGGGCAGGACATCACTGGGCAACGTGGCATTCCTAGAAGATGGAACAGCAAGGCGTCTCAAATTAAAAAGTGTTCTTTTCAAAATGGGAATCGCTGTGACTTGATATGAGGTCATCTAATCAGATGGTGGTGTGATTTGATAGTATTTGTCGTTTTTTGGCAGACTTATTTACAAGTAACGGCATGAAGACAATGGAGAAAGCATTAATAAATGTGATCTTGCAACACTTTATGGTCCACAAGATATAACATACAGCTCCTTGCATTGCCCGAAGATTGAACAAGGATGCGTCTAATCCATCTATTCTATTCTATTCTATTCTATTCTATTCTATTCTATTCTATTCTATTCTATTCTATTCTTATCTAATTTAATCTAATATATTCTATTCTAATGGCGGGAGGGGGAATGGCAGGGCATTTTTTGGGTGGCGGTGTTCCAGCAAAAATCCAGTTCAACTCTTTTTATCATCAACGGGGGAACATCCACCATGCTTTGAGTAGGCACTCACCAATGAGCTGTTGATCCTCAGTGACCCTACCAGAGTTTTCGCAATTTAGCTCCTAATCTTTGGGACATTCAAACCCTTTCACCACGGTGAGTTTAACGCTTAAGGAGGAGACCTCACGAAACTATTAAGCAGAGAAACAAAATTGAAATTTATATGTATACATGCATATATCGAATCAAAAGCCATTCCATAAAAAAATGCCAGGCTCAACAATGCAACATTCAACAGAAATATGGACCAATAAATGACCATTAACAGTGCATTACAAAGCAGACACAATGATAAACGCAGATTGCAGATGTAGACTGCATATAAAACGAAAGAAATAAACGCAGCAAATGACAACTAACGTCCCCGTCATTGGACATCACGTGTTTTTCAAGAGGACCATGAAGGATGTTAATGTTCTGTCATATGACCTTGAGAAAGAAAAGGTCATGCATTAGTTGTTGGGCCATTGATTTTACGTGTTCAGGAGGCACTTATTTCCAATGCAAATCGTTATTGGATAACTTTTATCTAATGTCAATTGGTGCAATCTTTTTATAATACAGTAAAGTCTCGTTATATCGATACGCAAGGGAATCCGAAAAAATATCGATATAACCGGGACTATCGATATATCCGATCCTGTGTGTGTGTGTGGGGGGGAGGGGGGGTGCGTAAATGCGGCATCTTTGTTATGGCATGTAATTTCATCATTGGGTTCATGGATTGCGTATCTAACATGTTTTTTGTACAGTAGTGAAGTGAAAAATAAAGTTGTGCATAAAATAAAAACGTCTTTACACTTTTTAATGACTATTTCCTTTCAAAAATGCAACCAACCAATGCTAAATCGTCAAGTTCTATTCACACGAAGCCACGAACGCCAGCATGTACAATCATATGAAAAACAGTGATTGTTGCAAACAATAAAGATATCTGGATGCAACACAATTAAATACTGTACATGGATGAAAAACCAAAACTGCAACGTTTACATAACTTACGTGACGTTCGAGAGTGTCTGAATAGAATGCCGGCGCGCAGCTGTGACGTTACAACAGCTTTTTGACTGACTCAAGAAACACAAAAAGTGATGTTGGTTGCCCTTTAATGCACAGTATGGAATGTACAGTCATTTTCAAAATCATGACGCTTCAGCAGACAAAACAACAAACATTGTTGCAAAAAACGCTTGCATTCATGTAACAGTACATGTACATAACACTGCAATTAGTATGTATGTAAGCTATTTAAAAAAGTCATCAATCTTCTTCTGCTTCCCATTTTTATATTTTAATATGAACACTTCCATCTTGTTTAACGTTTCTAAAAAAACGGATGCATTTTCTACGGATTCAAAGAAAGATCGCGTGTCCGCAACCCCTTGCAACGCTTTTGTCGAAGTTGCAAAAGGTGTGCATTCAGTCGCTTCTTCTTCATCGTCATCAGCATCATCATCATCACGGGAATCTACTGTGGCATACTTGGCTTTGACCTCCGCTGCGATATCCGCATCTGATGAGCTTGGGAATGTCGCAATGTCTTTGTCGACTGCGACATACGATGCAATGTCGGCGACTTTTAGCTTTTCAGCCAACACTGCAAGAGGAATGTTGTCGTCATCCTCTTCGTTAGCTGCAGATGTTTCCTCACTGCACCCTGGATTTTCAAATTTGCAGTGACGGAAGCAGTTCTTGATGGTGTTTTCGGACACCGTGCTCCACGCTTTGGAAATTGCTCTGATGGCATCCAAAACAGTCCATTGTTGAAGACACACGAGCAGCCGTCTGATACACACGAGCTGCCGTCTGAAAATGGCGTCTGCTCGGGAGAGCTGCTCACGTAACAAGACACGTGACCAAGTTGACCAATGGCGCGACGGATATATCGATGTAAACAACAAAAATGGCCGGCGGGGGATGAAAAGGAGCACCGTAATAACCGGATTATCGTAACAACCGGGTATCATACTAAACGGTACTAATTATACATAAAAAGACTAGAAATGTGCAAGGGAAATGAAAATAATATCGTAATAAGCGGTACTATCGTTATAACCGATATCGATATAACGAGACTTTACTGTAATAATAATAATAATAATAATAATAATAATACATTTAATTTCTAAGCGCCTTTCAAAACTCCCAAGGACACTTTACAGTCACAGGATTTTTTTGTGCGGGTGAGCAGCGGCACCCATTCGCGCCAGCGTTCACTCTACCCGGAAGTAACACAGCAGCAGAGTTATGAAAGGAAGAGGAGAGGAAGGAAACAAGTAGAAAAACAAAATACAGGAGCTGCTGGAAAGGCAGCCACTCTCGCGGCACCATCTTGAAGTAAAAACAAAAAACAAAAAAAACTAAATAACAAATAATATGACAACACAAAGACACAGAGATTCATTCATTCGTCAGCACTTGCTGTACCCTCTTTGTTATGACTTCTCTTCTTTTGTCCCTCAGCAAATCCTTTGTCTGCTTTAGGGTAAGAAGCATAACACTCATTGAAGTTTTTTCACTGTGAGTTTTTGGGTATGATTTTTAATATTCAATTAAAAAAGAATATTCTATTAAAAATTACACACTTTAAAGGGAGCGCTGCAGAAAACCGCCACCGCTTTTAACGATGAGGGTGAATGGTGGCGCCTGGGGCAGTCCCTGCAGTCAGCAAGGAGGAGGGTGAGTAATGGAGGTGGGGAGGGGGTGCATGGTAGGGTTTTCTCTAACTGTGTGCTCCCGGTGCGTGGGGATGCATCACTGGTATCATTTAATTCATAGCATAAACGTGACAAGGTTAATGAGTGGCAAAGAGAGCCAAGGGACCACGGGGTGGGGCGAGGGGCTGCGCTGCGGGTTAGATGTGTGTACGGATGGGTAGGGTGTGTGTATGGATTGGTGCTTTAAGTGTCTGCTTGTCTGCTTGAAATAGTGTGAACATGACAGGTTGGCGCCACTTCTCTGTTCCCGACCTGCAGGCACATGTAATGCTCTGATTTTTTGACGATGACTCCGAGGGCTAACACGCTACCTTCGGAAAATGGCCGTTTGCGTGTAACGGAGATATGTTTGCGTGTGTGGAGTGAGGTAAGCTTGGGAAATGAGACACGGTCGGTTCAGGAGTGTCAGGTTTGTGGTGAGACAGATGGTAAAGCCTGGGTGCAGTTTGTGCCCCCACCTCCCATCATTCGTTTTAATCACTAACAAAGACTCAGGGTACACAGACACACACGGACATGAATACATGCATACTCACCTTTACATGTCTTAAAAACACCTCATAAAGTTCAAATGCAAACACATACACACACATGCACACGCACACACACACACACACACACACACACACACACACACACACACACACACACACACACACACGCATGCACACACGCGCACACATACACACACACGCACACACACACACACACACACACACACACACACACACACACACACACACACACACACACACACACACACACACACACACACACACACACACACACACACACACGCATAGGCATACACAAAGGCAAAAATACAGCTGTCATTCTGCACTGGCAGAGGGGAGGGTGGAGGGAGGGACAGGTTAGCATGGAGGACAAAAGCCTGCAATGCACCGAAGGAGAGGAAGATGGTTGAGGACTAAATTGGCTGGGTGGAGTGATAGAAGAAGCCGACGAGAGGCGATGATGATGGATGAGCAAACGTTGGATGTGAGATGGGGGGTAATCGTGCAGGTGGGGGAAGGAGGGCGAAGGCTACACACGGGCTTCCCCATTAACACATCACGCAACTTACTGGTAACACTCGCACATATTGTGTGCGAGGCGTGCTGTTTACACTCGCCTTTGCCCCCAGACAATTGAATTTGCCATCTACACATCTCTCTTGCTTGTGTGAACAGCCACCGCAACACTTGAACAAAGAGGGGATTCACGACGTAAAATTAAATATGAAGCACAAACCAAACGCATATTTAGGATTTTGGGAAGACTTGTTTTTTTTTTATTGTTATTATTATTATTAATTTTGACTATTCTGTGACTTCCGTCTTAGTTTCAGGTGTGACAAAAACAGCTGGTTAGCTTCACAGAGATGCAGGCTGCAGTCATATTAAAGGCCTTCAGCACAAAGACAAAGGCCTACAGCTCTTCCTCTACCTAACGCCCTCCCACTCCCACCCTCCCCCTGTCCCTGGAGACACTATCAGGACATGAAAAGGTCAGGGGTCTGGTAGCACTGCAGTAACCTCTCTCTCTCTCTCTCTCTCTCTCTCTCTCTCTCTCTCTCTCTCTCTCTCTCTCTCTCTCTCTCTCTCTCTCTCTCTCTCTCACCTCTCTCACACACACAGACACACACACACACACACACACACACACACACACACACACACGCACACGCACACGTGCACGCACACGCATACACACGCACACACACACATGCACAGATGCACACACACGCACGCAAACACACGCACGCAAACATACACACACGCGCACGCACACGCGCACGCACACGCGCACGCACACGCGCACGCACACGCGCACGCACACGCACACGCACGCAAAACACAAACACACACACACACACACACACACACGCACAAACACACACGCACACACACACACACACACACACACACACGCAAGCTCACGCACACACACACACACACGCACACACACACGCACACACACGCACACACACACCCGCACACACACGCATTCACACACGCACACACACACACATGCTTACACAAGAAGACACGCATCTACCTGCTGACATAAAAGCACCTAGCGAAAATCATTTCAGCAGTAGTAAAATAAGGATTATATATATATATATATATATATATATATATATATATATATATATATATATATATATATATATATATATATATATATATATATATATATCAGTGACGTGCAGTCAGGGGAGGCAGGTGAGGCAGTGCCTGTCATCATAAAAACCTATCATGGAAATATCAAATGAAAAAATAAATTAAACTGTTATATGTATTTAGTAATTTGTAATTTAAATTTCTTGTCCATTTAACTTCACCGTTTTTGGATTTTTTTCAAAATCGCTGAATTTTCACATTTACCGTTCAAATACTAAGTAGAAAAGAGCGGTGAGGCAGCAGCCGGCTGAGCCTCACCATGGATTGCGCAATGACTATGCTAACTGCTGGTTTGCTCTGCAGTGACACCTCGTTGCGGCTGTCCCTCTGCATATCGCTATTAAAGCGTTCAAACACGTTTAGTATATTAACTAAATTTCTACAGTTTAGATGGTGTATATAATGTACAGTCACTGTACATTATAAACACTGTACTACAGTGTTTATTTTATTTTATTTTTGTCAAAACTGTGCGTAGGTGAGGCACACAGTTCTCCCGCCTCATGACAGGGGGCGCTTGTGATTCCAGAGATACTTGCGACTCCACGGCTGCAGAATAACAGAATTACAGACAGAAAGCTACAGTAAACAGTTAAGTGCAACCATCCAGCCATTTTTTCGTGTTGCTTGGCCTCATTTTCAGAATGGAGGATTACATATATAAATTGAAACAATTTTCTAAAACTGGACTTTCAATCGAAGCAGGAGGTAATAATTTTAATTTTCACCACCTTTTCCAGCTACTCCCCTCAGGCAGGCGCTACCGATCCATGCGCACCAAATCCAGCAGACATTTAAACAGCTTCTTCCCCCAAGCCATTAACTCTTTGAACTCTTCAACAGTAGCCAAAATGGAACTGTATAGTGCCACTTAGCAGTTTTTTTGACGACGATACTAGTGCAGCGTGTTCTACCGGAAACAAATTCCTTGTGTGTCCTACATACTTGGCAATAAAGATGATTCTGATTCTGATTCTGATAATTAAAGGAAGACCAACACCGGAGCTAAAAGTTTGCTTCAGACAACGGGACAGAATACTCGTTCTTTTCAGACGGACTGGTACACACGAAAAGGCTGGCTGTGTGGATGTCCAGCAAGAAACCGCCTTTTCTGCTTCTCCTGCCTTCTGTTCTCAACTTATGACAACGTCTGGACTCAAATGGGATATTGCGACCTAAAAAATTTACAACGGACCCTCATCAAACATGAGCGGTCGACCGCGCACATTCAAAGTCAAATCGCGCTAAAAACATTCGGGATGTCCAGGTTCGCTTTGGATGAACAGCGAAGACTCAACATCAGCATCCACAATGCTAAGGTAAAGGAGAACCGGGAGATTTGAAAAGGTCTCATCAATGCCACCTACTTCCTTGCCAAACAACAGCTGGCATTTCGTGGAAATGATGAAAGTAAAGGCTCTGCTAATCGTGGCAACTATGTTGAACTATTACATGCTTTCGCTGAGAAAGATGACAGGCTAGCGAGACATTTGAAGACGTCCACTGTATTTTCTGGCCTGTCAAACAGAATACAGAACGATTTAATTGAAGCAGTTGGTGATGTCATTAGAATTGACATTAAAAAGGAGATCGGTGCAGCCCCATTTGTTCCTGTAGAAGTAGATGAGATTGTCATTCTCAGCACTGAAAAGACTGAAACATACAGTCGCAACAGGACTGGTCAAGGACGTCTTTCTTCACTGGCAGTGATCTCCATTGAGACAGAGAGACTTTTAAAACTGAAGAAAGATAAGGAAGGCTTCTACAAAGATGTTTTCGATGCCTTTCTTCAGAAGGAGCGGCACATGGACTTCATTGACAAGTAAAGGCAACACGATAATAACGTTTTTTAAATTATTTTTTTCGATGCTACAGTTTGTATATATAAAGAATGCTGACATGACATTTTAAACAAAACACGTTAACTGTTGCCAATCAAATGGTGAATAAGCTACTCTGTAGAGTTCATATGTTTGTAAATCTGACTATGATGACGTCAGTGCCTCACCAGCCATGAACCTCACCGCACGTCACTGATATATATATATATATATATATATATATATATATATATATATATATAGAGAGAGAGAGAGAGAGAGAGAGAGAGAGAGAGAGAGAGAGAGAGAGAGAGAGAGAGAGAGAGATAGATAGATAGATAGATAGATAGAGATAGATAGAGAGATAGATAGATAGAGAGAGAGAGAGAGAGATAGAGATAGATAGATAGATAGATAGATAGATAGATAGATAGATAGAGTTTTTTAATCTGATTTTGTAGAAACAATCGAAGAAACAGATGCAATTCGTTCAGTTAATGACTCACACAGCCCAAAAGGTTAAATGTACTATGTAAAAAAATACAATTGATATAATCATGAAACAAAGTGTGTTTCAAAATGTTCATCTTGTTTGGACATTTTCTTTTTGATGAGAAAAAATAGCACATATTATTGTTTTGGGGTGGGGGATATATTTAAAAATGTGGTTATTGTTGTTTTTCTCAGAATTTTTTGCCTGCACCTTTCACCAGAAGCATGTATTACTTGAGAATATATCAGAATGAGATATGCTGTACTTCACTATTCAAAATTGAAAATTTTCAAAATGATTTATCTCAGTGAAGGGGATGAAAATATTTTTGCACAACTTCTTGATGAACTGTGTATGAGTGAATATTCTTTTCCATGGTCCCCGTTTCCATCAAAGTGTTAAACAATGTTGCACACCGTTGCTTGATACAGAATTTTCCTTGACTGCTTTCTTTTTTCTTCTTCTGTCCAGACACTATGATATATATGATCTAATGACATACAACACATGTACTTACAAAGAAAACAGTTACATTTCAGCGTGTTATCTGGGTGTGAAAATGTACGCCTTGGAATGCGCTTTCGGTTTAATTCAGTGAAAACCACAAAACATTACATTATACTAGTATTTGCAAAGGAACCTTCAGATATAGCTCTTATGTTTGCGATCTTTAACCGTGGGCGTACCTTATCTGGTGGTCAATATTCGTAGGTTGTCTACTTGAATTTACCTGGCCAATTTGAACGATGAGTGACGCCTTGTTTCACTGGAATACATTACCTTCATAGTTCTATGACTCTAATATCTCTAATTCTATTGTTTTTATGCTTATTCTGGGTCTGAATTATAGTTTTATAGGTGCATGCACATTTATGAATGATTCTGCAATGTAACAAAGTGCTGCTCTTTTTTACCCGATACAGTTACACATTAAATAACATATCTCATTAATCCTTGCAATTAATGAGGTAATTAGCCCAAGCAACCAATAACTAGGATGAGTTTGCTGAAGGGTCTGTAGCCCTCTATGAGGCACACTGAATGAGAATTAAGGAATGGCTAATCTGGCTGGTGTACCAGAAGCCTAATTGCCTGGAAGCTATTAGGACTAATGCCCAAACCACGTGAAGGACAAATTACTTTAATTAGAGCATATTAATGTGTTTACCGAAATGTTATCACGTCAGCAGGATGAAAACAGTAGCAGTAAGGAAAGGTATGGGACACCTTGAATGTGGATTGTGGAGCGTATCAGCAGCTTTTTGGGAAAAGTGGGGGCAGGGGGTGTGGTGCTCAGCAGCAGTGAAGTGTGCCATTGCTATTTATAAGCCCAGTTGATTGCAGATTTATTCTCTTGGGAGGGAGTAGTCGGTCTATGTGTGTGTGTGTGTGTGAGACAGAGAGAGAGAGAGAGAGAGAGAGAGAGAGAGAGAGAGAGAGAGAGAGAGAGAGAGAGAGAGAGAGAGAGAGAGAGAGAGAGAGAGAGAGAGAAAAGCAGGTTATGAAAAAAATCCCACTGCGGGAGGAACAGCTGTCTGTCAGGAGGAATCCGGCAGTTAATTTCCTTTGGGGAAGAGGTAGAATTGAAGCCTAGGATGAGCCGACTTTAATGCTATACCAAATCTGATGGTCTGCTTTGTTTTGGTTTTGCAGCTGAGTTTGTGCCTTGCCTTCCTGTTTTTATGTACTGTATACGAAAACATTTTCAGTCATCTGAAAGTACACTTTGTTGGACAAATATAACATGTAGCATTTCAAATTTACATTGTGAAGGGAAAACACAAAAATAATAATTTATTGAATTGGTAGAGGAGTGACATGCATGCATACCTTCATCTGTACAGCTTGTATGTTCTCCCCTTCTTTGCTTGATCAGATTTTCATCGGATGATGTGGCTTCCACTCACGTTTAAAAATTTTGGTTAATTGAACCTATTAAATTGCCCATGGTTGAGGAGAGCATGGAAGGTTGTTTGTCTGTATTATGTACTTTGCGACTGAGTGGCCACCAATCCAGGGTGGACCCCCTCTTGCTTAGCGCAACCCTAATGAGAACAAACCCACTGAATGGAAAATGGATGGAGGGCGTTATTCAAACAACAAATTTAATGATTCATATGATTTTCAGACAGCACTATTCAGATGACATTTCATATATGTTAACCCTTTCAGGGACAGCAGTACTCCGTGGACAGCTTGTTATGTTATCAAGTTACAGGATGCATTAAAGGGTTGATTACCGATACATTTTATATGCGATGAGAAATCATCAAACAGAGGAAATATTTTTTAAATGATTTTTACAGGTTAAAAATCAGACTGGTTTTTTTAATGCCATTTATCTTGCTGGTACGTACTGGAAGTGTAATTTTTCTCGGCATTTCTAAGAGGGCCATTCTTATTCTGTGCTTTGACTATTTTTGGACTTTTCCATTACGTACAGTTTACATTTTCAGTGACATGGATTTGACAAAAATGACTTGGGATGAACAACATGCATAGATGCCCAAAGCATCAATGAATATAATGTAGGCAATCAGACTTATTTATTCTTCCCCCATTGCTTTGTAAACTGTTCAACTTTGATATCCTCCGTGTACCACAATCAGTAATTATGATTGAATTTTAGAATGACACACCTCGGATGTAATGTAATGTAATTAGCCTATATATCGTATTGTATTTAATATTCTGTAGGTTAGATTTTTAGTGGCAATTTAGTGTTGTTTGAGCAAACATGGTTGTAGAAGTGGACATATATTGATGAGCTTGAATTGTATATCCAATTTACACTGGATTCACATCTGCAGACACTCAATACATGTATTTTTTATCCACATTTGGAAAAATTGCCTCTTCTGATTTGAAGATATCTGATTGCTTGTGGATGTTTGTGTTTAAGCTGCCATGACCCACATCCAAACAATGCCACTTGAGTGGAATGAATTGAAATTGTGTCTTACAAGTGAGCTGACTGGAAAATGCAATGCCGGGGTTAAGGTGTTGCCCCTGTGTAGGTGTTCCCCCTCTGTTTAAGTCAGGTGGTCTGTGTGTATGAAAAAAGGTTTGATGAGCAGGTGCATAAGTCTGAATTGCATAGTCAGTGTTTTGACAGGGGAATGAGAAATACTGCTGCTGGTTGCCATGTGAATTAGATACATTCCAACTTCCTGACAGCTGACATTTAAGGCTCAGACAATCAGGTGAGAGTAACTAAAACTGATGCTAACACAGTAAATCAGACAAGTGAGCACATGTACATACGGGGTACTCCCTTTTCTTGACGTGCATTTTATTGCAAACTTTGCCCCACTCCCCTCAACCACATTGTCATTGTTAAGTTCACCTTTTGATTTCTTTCTTCCACAATGTCAACCCAAGAAAGAAATCCAACATGTCAGATGATGAAAAGGCTGCATCAAAGTGTATTGAATGCTGCGGCCAAAGTGGCAGTGCCAAATATGTGAACAATGCCACTTTGCACAGTCCTTGCAAAAAGATCCATTCAGCATGCAGGAGCAGTTAAAAGTTATAGTCTGATCCTTTTTCAGATCGCGATTTGACACAATGGTTTCCTTTGTTTCTTTCAATACAGTACCTGACTGAAATATATGAGACTGTCGATTCAGCATATCAATGATAGTGTGACCATTTGTCCATCAATTTTGAGTCCACCTCTTCACCAATGCCATGGTCCGACTTAAGTGGCAATTCTTTGTCACCCAATTGAGTGCAAAGACTGTTATTCTTGCAATTGGTACCTGAATAGAGTGTTGCCTAGGGATGGGAATAAAAAAAGCTTGAGAAGCGCTTCCCGTAGTTTAATTTCAGTGGCATCGTTTGCGTTTTTGTAAATGATTCCCTTATCAATTGCAGTCAGGACGAATGGTATCACCACGTATATTACAATAGAGTTTCCGATTATGGCTAGCAAGAAACATGGCAACAAAAGCTTGTAACTTTGTTTATATTTCACCAGGACAACTTGCAAAATATCTCAATACTTTGTCTCAGGAAGGAAGCACGACCAACATGCAAATGCGTTTGCACACACAGCATGCGGTAACTTTTTGATGATGGACTTTTGATCCACTGCCGAGTGCTCACCAATGGGTTCACCAATGTAAGTGACCAAAAACAGAATCTGAATAATTCATATTTAAATTTGAACCTGAAATACACAAATTGGACTGATATTGAATTTGAATCTTTAATTTTAAAACTGGAATGACTGCCATGTAAATTACATTTGATTAGATTTAAGGCTCAGAAAACCAGGCAGGATAAAGCTGAGGCTGACATGGTAAATAACAGTCATATAAACGTAAGCGAGCACGCGCTCAAGTTTCCCTTCTTGACATGTGCACCTTATTACAGACTGTTTTCATCCCCTCACTGTAAACTCAGATTTAGCTTCTGATTTATCCCTTTCAAAACGCAACAGGAAAAGAAAAATATAAAACAAATAAAAAAAATAAATAAAATAATATATATACATGGTTCTTTGCTTGTGGTGCCTAATGGATTTGTGGTGCAGTCCAGTGCCATTCAGTGTCCATCCTCTGTGAATGCCTGCCCTCAAAAAAAAGGCCTGAAAATGAGACTGTACAATGTGTTATTTTGGAACATTTTGCTAAAAGTAAGTAGCTCTCAATAGTTACGAATTGTTCTTATTTTGTTACAGAACTCACTCAACGCGATATTATTCCGTCTATAATATTCAATTGATGAAAAAAAAAACGGTTCATGTCAGTCAAACAGATTGAAAACAAAACAAAAATAATTGCATGTTTGGTGACAAGCTGCAGACACTGTATCAAGCAGGGCGTAATTCTTATTCTTTTGGTCATTAGCAACATGGACATGGATATGGACAACATGGAGCGTCCGTCAGTACTGATGTAATGCTCGCCTCTGATCTTTAGTGTGATGAAAATTTGTTGGGGCGGCCCGGTAGTCGAGTGGTTATCACCCCGGCTTCACAGTGCAGAGGTTGCCGGTTCGTGTCCTGGTCTGGCCTCCCTGTGTGGAGTTTGCATGTTCTCCCCGGAACTGCGTGGGTTTTCTCCGGGTCCTCCGGTTTCCTCTCACACGCCAAAGACATGCATGGCAGGCAGATTGAAGACTCCAAATTGTCCAATTCAGGGTGTCCCCCGGCTCGTGCCCGAAGACAGCTGAGATAGGCTCCAGCACCTCCCGGTAAGCGATAGGGAAAATGGATGGATGGATGACAATTTCTTGGAATGTGTCCAATAGCCTTGTCCTGCTGTCATGATGGTGACATATTTTCTTTTAAAGATGAAAATTTCAATAAATTGTTCAGAAAGTACATTTCATTTGTTGATAACTGTGGAGAAAATCCCATGGCAAAAAAATGCTAAAACTCAAGTGAATTGTATTACTGGAATGCCATTTGTTAGTTGACTTTGTCTCATTTCACTTTTGCGGCTTGACACTGCAATTTTCTAGACACTGCCTAAGACCTACGCAGTCTGTTAGAAATACAGATTTTCCATTCATAACCAGCAGTGAAAATTTCTACTTTACCTATGAATGACAACCAATTTTACTGGTGTGTAAAGATGGAGGAAAAAAACTGTACACACGCTCACACATTCACACGAGTTTGGGGCCCAGTGTGATCCCAGTCGACCAGGCCTGTGCCAGGGTGCGGGATCATGTGTACTTCTTGGCACACGTGCCAATGATGAATAGTGTGACGATGGTGAAGCTGGCAACTTTCCCCAAACAGCTAATTCATTGCCAGCAAAGACAGTGTTAACAAATAACCAGTCTTTATTCACCATCTATATACAAGCAAAACAATAATGTGAGTCAAAATGAGCAAATTGCTTTCATGCTAATTTGTTTTTTTCCCTTTTGTCCTTGCCTTGCAGGGATTGAGTCCCAAATAACGGAGCAGCAAAAGCGATGAAAAACAAATATCTAAGTATCACAGGCACAAATAGGCTCTGCGACATAACAATAATGTGTTGCTGCATGACTTTTGACCTTAAGATGACTTGATACTCAACGATGTCTGGACATTTTCTGTCCTGAGATGTCGAATGATAGATCTTTTTAAAAACTTAAAAAAAGGGAACCAATACCACATACTGTACACACACGTATGGACACACACACACACACACACACACACACACACACGCACACACGCACACGCACACGCACACGCACACGCACACGCACACACACACACACACACACACACACACACACACACACACACACACACACACACACACACACACACACACACACACCATTTTTGTTTCCAAAGTGACATCAGAAAAACACTTTATAGCATCTAAAGTACCCAAAACACGCAGGCTGATATTTTAGTCAAATGCAAAACACCAATAAAAATGACTTAAAGTGTCCAAAAACTGCCACAAAATGAGCTCGGAACTGTGCAGATTCAGAAAGTCCCACCGCCTTGTTCGTAACGTCACTATTGGTCACACACTGCCTTGCCCCAGAATCAAAACAATGGCTTCAGAGAGTTCAGATTCGTAAAGATGCATTCTTGTTACTCATCCAGTTATGAATATTATTCAAATAGTTCTGAAGAGGAAAGCATGTTTGCAATCGATTAAAGAAGTCCTTCCATATCAATTTGAGCCGTCTGGACTCCAATGTAGCGCTCAGAAAAGGTACAAGATGGCACACTAGCTTGGTTTGAAATGGTTGATTTGTCCGCTGGGAATTTGTGTAAACTTACATATTCTTTATGCATGTTAACGGAACTGGCTGCGACACACAACAATTCACCATTGCGTTATTTATGTAGTTTTCCTTCTAATTTCGTCATCAACACGGATCAACACGGATCAACACGATGTTTTCAGACCAAACAAAGTACCCAAAATTGTGTGTCGCTTTCTCGGTCACGGGCGTTCCAGACGTGACGTCACGTCAGGCATCGTCACCAACTCGAAAACAAGACTTCCTGAATATTCAGCGCAAGTCTTAAAAGGTAAACTAACGCTATATGCCGTGGAATCTTTGTAAAATGTGCTCAGTAGAAGTCATTTGAAGTGATTTTTCGATGAAAAGGTTTCTTCAGCCATCATTTGTACTTCTTTGAAGGTGTCGGACGTTTCGCTTCTTATTCAAGAAACTTCGTCAGCAAACGAAATTTCTTGGATAAGAAGCGAAACGGCTGAAGACACCTTTTCATTGATAGACCACTCCTGTACGACTGAGAGCTTACACAGACGTATTGAAGTGATTTTACAAATTAAGGACACAACGTGTCCGGAGGTGTCGGTTGTCCAAGTGTATAGACTTTTCACCCCTTCTCCTCCATGACAAAAAGACCTGCTGCCCTTTAAAAGGCAATTTCCTGAAACAAGACACATGGACCAAATTGGTCTGTTCCACCCCCCACACTACCCCACTCTGTCTGTCTATTACTGTGCAGTGATCTTAGTGAAAGCCCTATCCAGGCTTTCCGCAGGCACTTTGGCAAGCGCAAGCATCTATTTTCTCAGATAAAGTGGAGGGAGGAGGGGATATTTTTGTCTGCACATGTGAGCAGGGTGGAGGATGGGAGCCAGAGGAGGCGTGGTTAAAATAGGAATTGATGCCATGATGCACGAGGAGGTGATTGGCAGAGGACATGTGAACAGCTAATCAATCCGTAGAGGGGACTGATTGGGGGGCGGGGCATAAGTCGAGATTCAGACCGATGAGGACAAGCAGGGCCTCTTCCTCTGAATGAGCATCTGCTGGAGACTGGCAAGATGATAACACAACCAGCTTCTTCCACACCGCTGCCCCCCCCAACCACCCCACAACTACCATACATCCCCTCACCCTAGCTGGCCAATCTGTCTGCCTGTTGCCTTGGCAGGCGATCTTGGTGGTGTCTGCCGAGACAGGAGCAGCAAACAGAATCCCATGTGTTCTGTCCGTTACCCCTCCCCATCCTTTCGCCCCCAAAAACCTGCAAATTGGGAGGCTGTTTCATGCTTGCTCTTATACAACAACATGAACTGGAAGAGATTACTAAATTGTAACAAGTCTTAAAACATTGTTAAAAACACGACATCTTAGTTTCTTGACATTTGTCAAATTGAGCCATGATTGTTCGCCTTGAGCAACTGTGGCTATCTTTTTACACACGGGGTCCTTCGAAGTCTTCAAAGGCCTCTCTTCTTGTTGCCTCTGTAGACCGCAAAAATTTGGGTTAATTTGGACAGGCTTGGTAGGCGTGTATAGAACATGACAATAATGTTATTGTTTAGAGAAAAACTCTCCTGGTGACGTCTTATCTGCACTCTGTGATTTTATTGGTCATTATTTGAACAGGAATTTATCAGTCAAATCATCAGTCACTTTTATCTAAAAGTAAAAAACAATATTCTCTCTCAGGCTAAAACATAAGTGCTGATGCATGCTTTTATTTCCTGTCACTTTGATAATTGTAACATCTTTTTGGTTTTCCTATGAAATGTATTTTAACTTTACAACTACTCTCCAACTCAGAGTACTGACAAAGACCAGAAGGCAGATACATGTTACTTCAGTTACAGGGTTGCTGCAGTGGCTCCCGGTGTTTTGCAGGATTGATTTTGAGGTGATTTATTTGTTTTTTTTTTTGTCTTGAGCGAAGTTGTTGTGACCTGATTTTATAATGTCAACCCGTGAGGTTCATCTTCTCCTTCACCTTTGCCTTCTTCTCTTCTTGGTCTTTGTCTTCTTCATCATCTACTTTTTCTTCTTCTTAATTTTCACATTTTTCTTTTTCTTCTTTGTCTTCTTCTCTCTTCTTTTTCTTCTCCATCTTCATCTTTTTCTTCTTTGTCTTCTTCTCTCTTCTTTTTCTTCATCTTTTTCTTCTTTCTCTCCTTCTTCATCTTCATCTTCTTTGTCTTCTGCATTTTCCGCTTTTTCTTCTTCATCTTCATCTTCTTTTTCTTCTCCTTCATCTTAATCTTCTTTTTCTTCTTCATCTTCTTCTTCCTCATCTTCATCTTATTCTTCCCTTTCTCCTTCTCCTCTTCATCTTCATCTTCATCTTCATCTTCATCTTCATCTTCTTCTTCTTATGATTATTGTTGTTTGTGAGGTTATACCCACCTTTTAATCTTGCTCTATATTGTAGTTGACAGCAGATTTGTGATTGGTGCAGCAGTGTGGCCATTCAGGTTTAAAGGCACTTGTGGCGACGCCGCTGACTCTCAGTCACACTTCCCATATATTCCGATTTGCACAGTTTTGATTAACTTTTTCGTCAAGCTTCCCCTTCTCTTTTACACGTCAAGATGTAGCCTTTTATTTCTTCCAGGCTGTCCTCCTTGCCTCATAACATATTCCGTATATGTTATTGCACATTAAAAAAAGTGAATTTTATTACCGGATCATCTCATTCGGCCCCCCTTTCTGTGCTGATGTTCTTGTTCTCTGCTGGCTCAGTGACACATGGGCCTTATAAAATCATCCCATTTATAAGTGATTGTTGTTGATACAATGTCATGGGTTGCCGCCTTTTAGACACAGTGGGAAGGCAGTGATTCAGTGGCTCCTCGTATATATCTTGTAGGGTGGTACAGCAGGTCTTTTTTTCATCGCAACGAGGCATTGAGGGTTTTAGTATAAACTGTCTTCTTTCCTTTCGGCTTTTCCCTTCAGGGGTCATCATATAAGTATTTAACCAAATGTAAACACATGGTGAATGTTGTAGATGCCTTCTAAAAGCCTCATTTGTGTTGCAAGGACAACATTCTTTCTGATTCTGCTTTATTGCCACAGGTGGTAACATAATGCGCATGTCATTTTGTAGCTTCTATTGGCCTCTCCTCCCTGTCACAGGGCAGTCATACACATTGAATCGTGCTTCAGCCAACCTTCAACATTATATACCTGTATATGGCACTACTACACTTGCTTTTCTATTTCAATGACGTAACATACTGCAAAGTGCACGATTTCACCACTGCTCCATTATTTGAACATGCAATTCATGTGGCTTGCGGCTTATCATAACAACAAAAGAAACATACAATGTTAAAGCAAAAAGAAAGCAGTCAAAAATTATAGTGAAATATGATTTTTACATGCACACAATATTTGAGGTAAACGCTACAGATTACAGCGTTCACTCTCCGTGATTACATTTGATAAAAAAAATATGTATATTCTAATTCATCAAAGGCTTTTTAATGAATTGATCTTGATAAATCACATTTAATAATAACATTGCTTATTCTAAAATGAATCTATTTTAATTTAAATGGGTTTTAGTGGGCATCTAAGTGAAGATTACTTACTTTGGAATAATGGTTTTCATTGAATTTTGACAGAAGAAAATGAAATCGCACACAGATAAAGTTAAAGTGCCATTTTAGAGGAGTGTTTTTTTTTTCAGGACAGCATCGCACATGCAGTCCACTTTCTTGAGCAACTACTGGGATGCCTGACAAGTACATCAGGGAAAAGGTGCAATGGATGCTCATCTTGGCTAAGGCTTTCCTAGCTGGAGTTCTGCTGCTCTGAAAATGTTCGAAGTCTATGTCCATATGCCTGCTTGCAACCGTGTTTACCGTGAAGGCGTGCCCGAGCCCTACTCCCAGCCGAAGTGCCTCCTTGGTAGGGGCACTGGCCTATTGTTTTGTGGCCAGTGCTTGTAGCAGCGAGTCTGAGGACGATGTCATGAAAGCGATGTGGCGGCCACATGGGGAGAGGCGGGAATATAACACCAAAAGAACTCATATTTCGAAATAAATTTGATCGCTACTCTGCTAAAAGTAACATATTATCACAGATATGCCAAAAGTTGGCTGTCGAGAGCTTAAATCAGCATGACCCAGGCCCTTTTCAGTGAATAGAGAGTTTATTCATTGAATAAAACATAAATGTCATTTTGAATTAAAGAAGCTCATTTTATTGAGATGCACCTGGATACCGTTTTTAAAAAAAATCACCTTGATATAAAAAATATTTGATGATATACTGTTTATTTTTGAACAAATAAAAGCCTATATTTTGATCACCACCCACATAGAACAGGCAAAAAAGACAAAAAAGTAAAGATACAGAGACATATTTTCAAATGGATGAGCAGACAGCTTCAAAGAAGATCCCACAGTGAATAAAAACTGTGTATTTGCTGCCCATTGCAGGGGGGGGGTGAGTTGAATCTGCTTGTGACCATTATATCTATAGAGGTTGGTGTCGTTGGGTTTGTGTCATTCGTAGGATACAAAATGAACAAGAAAAATACATGATATGAAAAAAAAGATCAAAATGGGATTGAGAATTAAAAGCAGGGGCGGGAGCTTTTCTTTTGTCTGAGCTGCGGCTTGTTTCATTAATGCACCATCCTGCTTTCCTCCTCCTCCTCACTGAATTCCCAGCCCCTGACAGTGAGCCTGGTTACCATCCTAATGGCCGCTCTGTATTCATTATCACCTCCACATACGCCTCCACACCCCCACTCCGCTCAGATGATGGGGGTGCTGCCGTAATTGATAATTAAAGAGCAATAACACAGCGGCCACTGCAATCGCACCACAGGACCAGATCCCCACCTCACCAACATGAGCGCGCGCGTTTACCCCACTCCTCTTACCCCCCCCCCACACACACACACGTATACACATATATACATTCATATGCGCACTTACACCACTGCATTTAACACATAGGCGACCTGCATCATTCATACAATGAAAACACACGGAAATTCACTTTACATAAGTGACTGCTTCATGGAAACATTGAGAGAAAAATAAAACACAAATGAAAACCAAAAGGTATAGATACATCAACAACTCTTATGGAAGATGGTTTTACTGCGATTTTATTTTTTTTCCCTTTCCCATGATGGGAAATCCCATATGTCTCAAACCATCATGCTATTGTCATTAGAAGTAAGTTATCTTTGAACTAGAGTGGAATCGTAATTGTTTTATTCCCTACTTTTTGCGTGAATTGACCGTTAACTTTTTTCACGGTACCCCGTCTTAAGCGTATTACCGGTGAAAAGCGTATGCAGCATTTTTTTCTGCCTGCCTGCATAACTGCCAATTATTTCTTCAATAATTGTTTGTCTAAGTAAGTTAATGGAATGTCGCCACTAGCTTTTGTTTGATTTTTTTATTTTATTATTTTAAGTTATAAAAACAATTTGAACGCTTTGTTTTTCGCCACTAAAAAAATAAGTGACATCATGATTATAATGACGGTTAACTGGACCCGATGAGATGGTCACAGAGGGGTTATGACTATGGCCAATTTGAAAAGATGTGTACAATATACAGCAGGGGTCGGGAACCTATGGCACGCGAGCCATATATGGCTCTTTTGTTAATTGCATATGGCTCGCCGATAAATATTACATATTATAATACATATTGTCGTTTTTTTCATCGTTCATTTCCCGTTGGGGCTGCAGTTGGCGGAAAGCGCAATTTTGATTGGATTGATCAAGACGGCGCCGCGAGAGTGGCTGCCTTTCCAGCAGCTCCTATGTTTTGCTTTTCTACTTTCATTTCTTTCATAACTTTGCTGCTGTGAAATGTAAATTTCTCCACTGCGAGACTAATAAAGGCAAATCCAATCCAATCCAATCCAATCCAATCCAATCCAATCCAATCCAATGACACTGACCTAGAATGGCCGAAAGCGCCATGTTGATTGGATGATAGTGGCCGTCATGTTGAAACAGGTAAACGCCCCTTTAAATGAGCCCAACTTGTGCACTTCAGCCTGAATGCACCGGAGCATTAGAGGAGAGAAAATGTTCTGATTCTAATTTGCAATGAAACAATACCATCGATGAAACAGTCGAATGTCAGTGACATTTTAACAAGCCCCATGTTAACGTTAGCATCGAATTTCATTGCGATCGTTTTCCTGGATTTTTACCAAACACGAGGAACGGAAAACCATCCATGTTAACGGTGAGTACTATCACAAAGTTATTTTAAATCATACGTTCTGATATTTTGTTGAAAAGTTGCCGCGTGTGTGTTTGTGTGCGCGCGCGCACGCGAGCGTTTGTATGTGCGCACGCACGCGAGCGTTTGTATGTGCGTGTGGCTTTCGCTGAAAAACATTTCTAAATATTTTACTTTTATGGCTCTCTTAGTCAAAAAGGTTCCCGACCCCTGATATACAGTATAGCAATGAAGATAATTGGAATCAGTATGAGACTTGCTGAATTGGGGCTTTCAGACCTGTCAATCCAATTCCCTACTTTTTGCGTGAATTGGCCTTTAACTTTTTTCACGGTACCCCGTCTTAAGTCTATTACCGGTGAAAAGCGTATGCAGCAATTTTTTTTGCCTGCCTGCATAACTGTCAATTATTTCTTCAGTAATTGTTTGTCTAAGTAAGTTAATGGAATGTTTTTAAGTGATTGTCGCCACTAGCTTTTGTTTGATTTTTTATTTTATTATTTTAAGTTACAAATACAATTTGAACGCTTTGTTTTTTTGCCACTAAAAAATAAGTGACATCATGATAATAATCACGGTTAACTGGACCCGATGAGATGGTCACAGAGGGGTCATGACTATGGCCAATTTGAAAAGATGTGTACAATATACAGTATAGCAATGAAGATAATTGGAACCAGTATGAGACTTGACCAAGGTCATTTTCAGCCCACAGGTTACCTATCATCCATTTGGGTACAATACACTGATTGGTCATGCACAATTACTGTAAAAAATAATTGTTCTTTGCAATTTATTGTTGGTAACAATCCTCAGGACATCACCAATAGTCTGGAAAACATCAACAAGACTCCACTGCCAGGAAAGCTCAAGCTCTGGTGTCTGCAGTTTGGACTTCTCCCTCGGGTAATGTGGCCACTCACAGTCTATGAGGTCCCACTCTCAACTGTGGAGAAGATGGAGCGAGCCATCACTAGATATGTGAAACACTGGCTTGGTGTTCCACGCTGTCTGTCTAAAATCGGACTTTATGGCAAAGGGGTCCTTGAGCTTCCAATCACAAGCCTCACCGAAGAGTACAAGTGCGCTAAAGTGAGACTTCAGATGACCCTCACAGACTCCAGAGACCGGAAGATCAGTCAAGCTGCACCCCCCCTATCAACTGGACGGAAATGGACGCCTTCCATTGCAGTGCAGCAGGCCACAGCAGCCCTAAGGCACAGCGACATTGTGGGACACGTTCAGCTAGGAAGAGGGGGGTTTGGCCTTACAAACAAACCTTCTTGACGTCAGGCTTCAACATCGGAAAGAAGGAAAATGGTGATGGCAGAGGTGTGCCGCCAAGAGGAAGCTGAAAGAACTGCACAGGCTGTCTCTCTTGCCAAGCAGGGACAATGGATGAGGTGGGAAGGCCTGGAGAAGAGAAAGCTCAGCTGGAGGGATCTCTGGGAAATGGAGGCAAGCAACATCAGCTTCATCATCAGAGCTATCAACGATGTGCTCCCATCTCCAAAAAACCTCCACCAATGGTATGGCGAAGATCCAACCTGTGACCTCTGTCAAACTCCAGGAACTCTCAAACACATCCTGACCGGTTTAAGACAAGCCTCACACAAGGCCGCTACACCTGGAGGCACAACCAGGTCCTGAAGAGTTTGGCAGTTGTCACCCTCAGACCAGACTTCTCTGCTCTGGTCCTCTTCACTCAAGGCTGTCTACATCGCAGAACTCACAGTCCCGTGGGAAAACTCTGTTGAAGAGGCCTATGAGCGCAAGAAGCTGCGCTACACAGAACTCGCAGTGGATGCGCAACAGCGGGGATGGAAAGCCAAGGTATATCCAATTGAAGTTGGATGCAGAGAATTTGTGGCTTCCTCCACCATCAGCCTGCTAAAAGACCTGGGTATCCACGGACAGGCTCTGCGGCACACAGTTAGATCAGTCTCTGAAGCCGCAGAAACAAGCAGCCAGTGGATCTGAATGAAGAGGAAGGACCCTTGTTGGGCTCATAGAACAGCAACCTAAGACACAACACCCCCCCCCCTCCACCAGCTTCTCAACCTCTGATTGGGCATGGGACACAAGCGCGGGCGTGATCAACCTGTCGCTGGCCACCATCGATGAGGGTGTCTAGTGATTAAAAGGCCGAAACACCCAATGATTCTTTGGCACACTACTGACGATGTGTCCCAAATTAACAACCTCCCATCCCTGAGGCACAGCTCCCACACCACTCTCAACATCAAGGCTAATCTCATGTGAGGACCACCCATTGGCACAAATGGACAGAATAACATCACGTCCAGTGTTTCATTATTCTTCTTTCACAATACACTATAGAGTAAATACATTCAATGACCATAAATAAATGCATGGCTTGTCTTTTATTTAATATGGTTTAACCAATGTTATTTATTCAGGAGAACGAACACATTGCACAATGTATTTTACCACAAGTTCAACATTACACATATAATGTTGTGATGTGGTATATAGAGCAGGGGTGTCAAACTCATTTCGCATTGCGGGCCACATACGGCCTAGGGAGATGTCAAATGGGCCGGACTGTTAAAATTATACCATACTCTCCTAAAAATAGCAAAAATATCATGTCTTTCCTTTGTTTTGGTGTAAAGAAGCACAACAACATTAGGAAAATATTGACATTTAATGAACTATCCTTTTACAAAACATTTCATGAAACACCTCATATTTATATTATATTTACTTCAATTTACTTTTATCATTCACAAATATGCATTACAATTGATCCCACTGATTATACAAAGGCACAAAACTTTAATTGGTACTGAAAAATATAGTAATGCACTTTAAGATTAAATGAGACTTTTAAAGAAAGGGAATTTTTAAACCACTTACACATACGCATCTAAAATCACACTACTGACGATGTGTCCCAAATTCACAACCTCCCATCCCTGAGGCACAGCTCCCACACCACTCTCAACATCAAGGCTAATCTCATGTGAGGACCACCCATTGGCACAAATGGACAGAATAACATCACGTCCTGTGTTTCATTATTCTTCTTTCACAATACACTATAGAGTAAATACATTATATAAATATAAATATATAAATATAAACATAAATACGCATCTAAAATCTAAATGTAATCCCTGCGTACACCTTACAAACTAAGGAGAGTGATTTTAAATGTGTAATGAAGAAAGTATTCACCTGTCCTGTAAATCTGTAAACTTCATACATGAAACATACAATACATACTGAAAATTTATGGAGTTGTATGAACAGTAGAATTCCATCACTGAACTTTTGTTTTGAAGCTGCTGACTAACATTAAAGTGTGGTATGGCAGGCTGTGGGTAATGTTGCTGTCGCTGAGAAGTTTGTCAAACTAACGATGGTTCAGACCTTTGGATCGGATGAAATTTACAGTGCGAACAACCACCTCCATGACGTGGTCCATTTTCAGTGACTTGCAACACAATGCCTCCTGGTGCAAAATACTGTGAAATGTCCAGAAACGATCTCCTCCATTAAGGGCTTGTACTTTGTCTTTGAACTTTGTCACGACACCTGCTTTCTTTCCGACCATGGATGACGCGCCGTATGTAGCCAGGCTGACAGCGCGGGACCAGTCCACTCCAACTCTGTCCAATACAGCAACGACAGAGCCGAAAATGTCCTCGGCTGTTGTGGTGTCCATCATTGGCACCAACTCAAGAAACTCTTCAGTTACAGTCAATGTCTCATCAACTCCTCGAATAAATATGGCCAGTTGGGCCACGTCTGTGATATCAGTGCTCTCGTCAATTGCCACGGAAAATGCAATAAATCCCCTCTGCTATAGTATTCCTCGTCAGGCTAATATTGGCAAAAGCTTATCGCTTCTCGGAACATACATGTTCAGCCGCCTTCATCATGCATCATCATGCATAATAAAGTCACCGTCGAAATACGGCTTCGATGCTAATGCTATTTCGCTAGCAATTAGGTACCTGGCTTTTACCGCTGCTTCACTGACTTCTCGGCTCTGGATGAAAGTTGACTGCTGTTTCCTCAGACCCACCAGCAATTCGTTAATCTTTTCTCTTCTCAGTTGTCCTTGCAACCCTTCATATTTTTTCGTTGTGATGAGTCTCGTAGTGGCGTCGAATATTATATTCCTTCAATACCGAAACTTGTTGCAAACGCACCAAGCACAAAGGTTTTCTGTGCATCTCTGTAAATAAATAGGACGTGGTCCATTTTTCTTTGAAAATTCTACACTCCTTCTCTACTCTTTCTCCGTTTGGATAATGACATTTTGGCTAATGAGGGTGTAGCGGAGAGGTAGAGACCAAGATATTAACAACGTCGTAACAAGCAGCAGATGGCGCATTGACACCGTCTGCTGTTTTCAGTCTGTCTCAGTGATGCGGCTTATTTCTACTCTGATGGAAAAAGTGCGCCCCTTAGCCATGAATTGCAGCAAATCAAAAATATGAATTCCATGTCTTTTATGCATTTTTCCACTTTCAAATTATCCTGCGGGCCTGATCAAACCTCCTTGGGGGCCGGTTCCGGCCCATGGGCCGTATGTTTGACACCCCTGATATAGAGGGAACAATATTTGTACGAAGCCAATTGCATACACTGCTATTGATCACTATCAGTACTAAAGTTGTGAATAATATCCATATACAGTATAGAATGAAGCGCAAAAACCGAAGGCAGTCATAGAAACCAAACCAAGGTCTACTGGGGGACTAGGTGGGACGACTGGCCAACAGCGAGTACAGTCTGGGAGGTGTCTGACAAACTGGCAATGGGTGGATCTTCAGACTGGTCTTCATGCTGCAGATTAGAATGTGGCTGATGAGGTGAAGACTGGCAACAGGTCTAATGATTGGGGAGATGTCCAAAACGGAATTAAAGGAAAAGCAACCACAAAAACGGAACAGATGGAGGAGCCACAGTGGAACAATTGTGGACAGACACATTGGATTCAAACAATCCTGCTGAGAAACAGCTTGTTTGATCAGTTTTTGAATGGTAGACAGAGACTTGTAGATATTAGACAATAAGATACTGAATTTGCAGCATCTGTTCTTTCCTATTTCAAAAGATACAATGGACAACTGAAACTACAAGAGGACACATAGTCTTGAAGACGCATAGGTGCTTTGAAGAGCTGTGCCGAGGGATGAAACAAAGAAACAGAAATGTTCATTCAGGCAAATCAATACATAGACATGGTAACGAGGTCAGTACCAGCAGGATTTTATAGATTATTCGAATGAGGGAAATTCTTTTGTCTTGGCTCCATCGTTGTATGTGTAGTTCTTATTAATATCTCAGGAGATAGGATATTTAATTAGCCACACATGTTTTCACAATTATGTCCAAATAAAGTGCTGCTTATTCCAAATGCTGTCACGTTTTGCAAGGTGGTGATGGCGGGTGCGGATCCCAAAAAGCAGGCAGGAGGGAGCAGGAGGTTGTTTGACAAATTGTATTAAAATAAAGGTCAGCAGGAACAAAATGTAAAACATCAAAATCATCTGAACAGAAAAAAATACAAAGTATCAAAAGTTCATCACATTGTCATGATCTGGTTGGCGACCAACGGGTGGCGCTGTCGGCCCCGCTCCACCTGCACAGGTGCTGATCGTCCCGATCGGATTGGCGACCAACGGGTAGCAATGTCAGCCCTGCCTGCAGCCTCGCAGGTGCTGGTCGTTTTAATCACTGACACTTAAAAGGACACCCGGCACGACCATCCGGTGTCGGTTCATTGTTTGCTGCATGTTTGTTGCATGCTTTGTCTGCAATCGCATGCATTGTATGCTGTACATGTGTTTGTTTAACCTTGGCGGACTTTTACACTTGGTTTTCTTTTGATACTTTCTTCTGTTCAGATCATTTTGATGTTTTACATTTTGTTCCTGCTGACCTTTATTTTAATACAATTTGTCAAACAACCTCCTGCTCCCTCCTGCCTGCTTTTTGGGATCCGCACCCGCCATCACCACCTCGCAAAACAGTGACAAATCCAAGCCAGCTGTAATTGAATGACCTCACCCGGTCATACACTGTGATGGAGAGACATTCAGAAAAAGAAACAGAAATTATTGCTGAGGCAAAATTTATGATTTGGTCTGCTCTTCAAACTCATTTAGTGAGGGATTGAGGTTTAAATCTGCTATCTGATGTACTCCCTGGGATGTAATTAACTCATTCACTGCCATTCACAAATTAATAATAATAATAATAATAATAATCTCTCATCTCATCTCATTTTCCGTACCGCTTATTCCTCATTAGGGTAGCGGGGGTTGCTGGAGCCTATCTCAGCTGTCTTCGGGCACGAGGCGGGGGGCACCCTGAATTGGTTGCCAGCCAATCGCAGGGCACACAAAGACATACAACAGTCACTCTCACACTCACACCTAGGGACAATTTGGAGTGGTCAATCTGCCTGCCATGCATGTTTTTGGAGTGTGGGAGGAAACCGGAGGACCCGGAGAAAACCCACGCGGGTCCGGGGAGAGCATGCAAACTCCACACAGGGAGGCCGGACCGGGACGCGAACCGGCGACCTCTGCACTGTGCAGCCGGTGTGCTAACCACTCGACTACCGGGCCGCCAATAATAATAATAATAATAATAATAATAATAATAATAATAATAATAATAATAATAATAATAATAATAATAATAATAATAATAATAATAATACATTTAATTTACAAGCGCCTTTCTGAACACTCAAGGACACTTTACAACAAAGACAACACACAAAACAGTAAAATCATGCATAACACAATAAATAATAAAACAGCATAATAAATTAGACCATGAAAGCAAGTTTAAACAGGTGGGTTTTCAGGTGAGATTTGAAAGTAGGAAGGGAGTCAATGTTGCGGATGTTGGGTGGAAGTGAGTTCCAGAGTTTAGGAGCGGAGCGGCTGAAAGCTCTGCACCCCATCGTTGTGAGACGGGCAGAGGGCGTGTAGAGGTGGAGGGAGGAAGAGGATCTGAGGGCCCGAGAATAAACGGAGATTTGAATTAGGTCAGACAGATAGGGGGGTGCAAGGTTATGGATGGCTTTAAATGTAAACAGAAGTATCTTGAATTCAATACGGAGTTTAACAGGGAGCCAGTGGAGCTGTTGGAGGACAGGAGTGATGTGGTGAAATGAGGGTTTTTTTGTGATGATCCGGGCTGAGGAATTTTGGACTAGTTGGAGTTTATGGAGACATTTTTGATTGACCCCGAAAAGAAGTGAATTATAATAATCGATACGGGAGGTGACGAGACTGTGGACGAGGAAATACAGTGGTGTGAGGGGTGAGAGAGGGACGGAGACGATTGATATTGCAGAGGTGAAAATATGCAGACCGGGTTATGTTATTTATGTGGGAGTGAAAAGATAGTGTGCTATCAAGGATGACACCCAGGCTCTTAACCTGAAGGGCGGGGGACACGGTAGAATTGTCAATGGTGAGAGAGAAAATGTTTGCTTTGTGAAGGGTGGATTTTGTACCGACAAGGAGAAGTTCAGTTTTTTCGCTGTTTAGTTTGAGAAAGTTATGAGAAAACCAGGATTTGATTTCTGAGAGGCAAAGTGTAAGGGATGCAGGTGGAAGAGAAGCGTCGGGTATACTGGAGAGGTAGAGCTGGGTGTCATCCGCGAAGCAGTGAAAATGAATTCCAAATTTGCGGAAGATATCACCAAGGGGAAGAAGGTGAATGAGGTAATTTGGATAAACTGTGAGCGGCCAGTGAGGTAGGAGTGAAATCAACTAAGTGGGGTGTGTGTCACACCTAGAGTGGAGAGTCGGTTGAGCAGGATGGGGTGAGAAATGGTGTCAAAGGCCGCAGATAGATCAAGAAGGATGAGAATAGAGAGGGAGCCGGTATCTGCTGCTATGAGAAGGTCATTCGTGATTTTTATGAGGGCTGAGAAAGTTAGTTTGAGAAAGTTATGAGAAAACCAGGATGTGGCGGGGACGGAAACCAGACTGGAATTGTTCGTAGAGGTTATTGTGAGTGAGGTGAGAGTGGAGTTGACAGGCGACGGTTTTTTCGAGAATTTTAGCGATAAATGGAAGATGCGAAATTGGACGTAGGTTATTGAAATCATTGGGATCTGAACCAAGTTTTTTCAGGATTGGCGTTACAGCTGCGGTTTTGAGAGGGACAGGAACAATTCCAGTGGACAGTGAGGAGTGAATAATAGCTGAAATAAAAGGGAGGAGAGCGGGTAGACAAGATTTGATGAGGACAGTAGGGAGGGGGTCAAGTTGACAGTCGGAATTCTTGGACTTGGTGATGAGGTCAGAAAGTAAGGAGGGATGAGGGAGTTCAAAAGACGACAGCAGTTGATAGGGAGTAGGAAGGTTGGGGGAGGGGGGGATACAGAGGAGCCGAGGTGCTGGTGGATCTTGTTGATCTTTTCAGTGAAAAACAGAAGTAGTGCGTTGCAGGTGTCTGAGGAGTGAAAGTGTGGGGGGAGAGAGATAGGGGGTTGAATGATTTTGTTGTATAGGGAAAACAGAGTCCGTGGATTCCCACTGTTAGCATCAATCAGTCCAGAATAGTATTCTGATTTTGCGCGTGTCATAGAGTCCTTGTCGTGGGTGAGGTGAGCTGTGTACATGTCTTGGTGGGTGGTGAGGCCGGTCTTTCTGTAGAGTCTTTCCATTCCATTTATTCTGGAATTGACAATATGACGTAGAGCACCATTCCCGAATTTGTTTGCGTTTTGGTTTTTCTTGCGGGGGTGCCGATAAAGTGCTGGGAAGACCTCTGGCAATGTTTTTACGCTTCCTCTAGGGGGCAGCATTTGCCTTTTGTCAATGTTTGCGCTTTGTTTCAGCTTCCGAATAGCGTGACTGTTTGTGTATTTTATACTGCAATTAGTACCATATATAGTTATGTCAAACATTATTTTGCGCTTGCAAGACTTTGATTTTTATTTTCTGCCCCCCCACCCCGCCACTCAATTTAGATTCGCAAAATTCTCCAATATGGTACAAATAAACGTTTTTTATTATTATTCTTATGAGAAAACAGATGGTTTACTTTAGACACCTGCTTCAGCTAAAACAAAATGGATTTAACAACAGCACCAATTCGCTGGTCCAATTTAAAATCAGTGTCTAGTTTCAGACTCAAGAGCCTGTTGACTGAAGATAGAGAGCCAGGCACACACAAACCCCTACACACTGCAATAAGGCTTAAGAAGTGGTGGAAAAAGTAATCCGACATCATTTATTATTTGACCAAAAGGAAAAAAATGATTCTCCTTTCTCTCTTATAATGTGATCTTTAATAATGTAATACTGACTGATTAGTTCAGTAGTACATTCTAACAGACAGAGAAGATACAGTGACAGACGGAAAGCACATGTGAGGAAGTGTGAGGGGCATCATATGCAGAAAAATGGCAGCCCAGAGGGGGTGAGACTGACAAACCACCGAAGAGAGCAAGGGTGCATGGTTGAGCAAAAGACAGAGTTCGCAGACAAAACTGTAGCGGAGTTGTCAAATAAGGGTGTGTCACGTCGCAGATGAAACCTGAAATATTGCAGCTGTTGGCCGCTCCTTCCTTCGTTTTCTTAGTGACAAAGTGCACCTATCTCTGCTGTTTTAAAAAAAAGTCATTGTTGGCTACTAGCATTTTTGTCAGCCGTGAATCGAGACAAGAGTGCATCTTACTTTCTACAGCTGTGACTAAGGCATAGCCAAATTCATAGTAAATATCGTTTCCTTATCCTTCCCAATTTGAATGAGACATTGGAAAGCAAAAACCAAAAAGGCACACTTACCAAAATACAAAGTATTGTAGCCTAGCTGCCTAGTAGAGGCTCACATTGAAAAATGACAAAAAATCTGTCACAATTAGGGATAGAGTTTTTTCTTATTGTCAGAGAAGTTTGTTCGGACACTGTGAACTAACGCTCGAACACAGGAAGATTTTTTTTGACTGCTGGCAGGGGACACAGCCTTCATGACCGAAGCCAAACCTCTGCAGCCCTCTGCCAAGCTACTTATTGAGAAAATATGCACATTTAAGTGAAACGTTAGAAAAACTCTTGGCCTTCTTGGCATTAAATACCACGCCCCTGCACGTCTCAAGCACCAATATCCATTAACCAACAGAACGTGGACATTTTAAAGGGTTGTCTTTCCATGAACTGATAGATATCTCTTTGAACTCTTTCAACAGTAGCCAAAATGGAACTGTATAGTGCCACTTAGCAGTTTTTTTTGACCACGATACTAGTGCAGCGTGTTCTACCGGAAACAAATTCCTTGTGTGTTCTACATACTTGGCAATAAAGATGATTCTGATTCTGATTCTGATATGTAACCTGGCTAATGAGCTCTTCCCGTGGAGGAGTTTACCAAGTCCTAAATTCCACCCAAGGCCAGATATTCTACCTGGCTGTATCTGTTCACCTCAGATTGACCCCAGATTTTCTGTGCTACCGTTGTGGGCCTTGTGTTCAGCCAACTAAACATACAACAGCATGACATTTTTAAATATAATTTCTATTCTGTCCATTCTCTATCACATATGTACACACACACACACACACACACACACACACACACACACACACACACACACACACACACACACACACACACACACACACACACACACGCATGCACGCACGCACACACACCCCCCAACACAGACACACGCACACACACACACAGACACACACACACGTGTACTTTAAGGTATTTCTACACTCTGACACAGCTGTTGGTGATGCAACGTGAACGTTCGCTGCCACAAGACAATTAAGAAGATGCACGAAGAACACATCTCACAGTTAACAGTGATGTTCTGTGATCCCATTTTCCCACGCTTGCACTGGTGAGACATTCAACAAAGACATGAAAACGTCTGTGTAAGCTCTCAGTCGTACAGGAGTGGTCCATCGATGAGAAGGTTTCTTCAGCCGTCATCTGTACAAAAGTGAAGGTTTCGGACGTTTCGCCTCCTATCCAAGAGACTTCGTCAGCGAACTAAAGTCTGACTGGTCGTATCGGCCCCATTTATATATCCCTAATGTCCAGACCTAGTGGCGCCGGACACAGCTATGATAGGTCCCTACTCTCAGGTTGGGGGGGGCGCGGACCCCCCCCTTCACACTTCAACATTAAATTTACTCGTGAGGACATTCAAGAGAACCAACTAGCCTTCTTGGATTGTAAAGTAATTATAAAAGAGGACAGAGCGCTAAAAACAGAAGTCTTTAGGAAGGCTACGCACACTGACCAATACTTACTTTTTGACTCTAACCACCCTTTACAACATAAACTAGGAGTTATCAGAACCCTCCAGCATAGGGCTAAACTAATACCAACTAGCACTGAAGGTAGAGAAAAGGAGTCAAAACATATCAGGAGAGCACTCACTAACTGTGGGTACCCTCAGTGGTCATTCAACAAATGTCAGAAAGAAAGAATAGCGAACGAAACCAATAATTCTCAAGATTCTAAAAGGAGAGGAGTAGCAGTACCGTACATTGCAGGAGTTTCTGAAAAATTACAGAGTCCTTTGGCAACATAAAATTCCTACTTATTTCAAACCGATAAACACGTTAAGGCAAAAATTAGTGCATCCAAAAGATAGGCTACCAAATGAAAAACAAAGTAATGTAGTTTATTCCATACATTGTAAGAATGAAAATTGTAAAGAGCAGTACATTGGGGAGACTCAACAAATTCTCAAAAAAAGACTTTATCAACATCGCAGGGATAATACTAGTGGGCCTCAATCGGCAGTACATTTGCACCTAAAAGCTACTAACCACTCATTTGACGACAATGAGGTTAAGATCTTAGCGAAAGAACATAGATGGTTTGAAAGGGGGGTAAAAGAGGCGATTCTTATAAAACAACAAAATCCTTCATTAAACCGGTCTGGTGGTGTGAGGTTCAATTTGGATCGTTCATACAATACCCTGCTCAGGCAAAACAGGTTAGGCAACTTTCGCAATGCTGATGAGGGTCGTTATGCTGATGAGGTGATACCGGGGGGAGTGGGGGTAATAGGCCAATCGTTAGTCAGGAATGTAGGAACAATCAGTGGGGCCACAGGGGGGGGTCCGCGCCCCCCCCAACCTGAGAGTAGGGACCTATCATAGCTGTGTCCGGCGCCACTAGGTCTGGACATTAGGGATATATAAATGGGGCCGATACGACCAGTCAGACTTTAGTTCGCTGACGAAGTCTCTTGGATAGGAGGCGAAACGTCCGAAACCTTCACTTTTGTACAGATGACGGCTGAAGAAACCTTCTCATCGAAAGACATGAAAAGTACATTTATTTTATGCTTGGGTAACATTTGTCTTTTATACACTGGCAATTACATTACGAAGACAATTCTGTCTCGAGTTCAGCCTGAATTTTGAAGAGCGCTGATAATGACGATTAGCATTTGCCCGAAATGGGGGGAAATTATGTGCTCCAAGCACAGATATGACTTCTTTATGATGGCATAGGGAAATGTTAAAAATATATTGTTTAAGTTCACGTGTTCTCCCACTGCTTGTGTGATTTTTTTTGGTAGCACCAGACCCTTCCACATCACGATAACATTAACATTAGATTAAATAGAGTGTCAATGATTGTCTTTCTCTGAATGACTGCTGACCAACCAGTCCATGCTGTACCCAACTTTTTGCCCAAAATATGGGATCGGCTACAGCTCACTCACAACCGAATGGATCGGTAAGTATAATATTCAATCATGTTAGACTGTCATGATCTGGTTGGCGACCAACGCGGGGCGCTGTCGGCCCCGCCTACACCTGCACAGGTGCTGGTCGTCCCGATCAGATTGGCGACCAGCGGGTAGCGACGTCAGCCCGGCCGGCAGCCTCGCAGGTGCTGGTCGTTATAATCAATAACACTTAAAAGGACACCTGGCACGATCATCCGGTGCCGATTCATTGTTTGTTTGCTGCTTGGTTGCTGCATGCATTGTGTACGTGTTTGTTTAACCTTGGCGGACTTTTACACTTGGTTTTCTTTTGCTACTTTGTATTTTTTCCATTCAGATCATTTTGATGTTTTACATTTTGTTACTGCTGACTTTATTTTAATACAATTTGTCAAACAACCTCCTGCTCCCTCCTGCCTGCTTTTTGGGATCCGAACCCGCCATCACCACCTCGCAAAACCGTGACAGAATGAATCGGCCAACTATCGGATCCCGCAGGTACATCGGACCCGTCTCATTTCCACCCTGTGCCTGGCAATGCTACGTCCACGTTAGCGCTAGCCTCGTCGAGTTTGAATTGCGTCACTCGACGAGCCGCAACGTCCACGTAAACGTCCGGCCGAGACCTCCTTCCAGGTGGCCGTCCAGGGTGAAACTGGGTGACTGGCATTGCACGCCCACGTCCAGCCACGCTGTCGTCGTGCATGATGAATTGAGTCTCATCCACGACGAGCCGTGCAACGTCCGCGTCAACGTCAGTCCGAGACCCCACTCACCGCTGGATCCCGGAGCGGCTCTGGACCCGTCCCGTTCCCCCGGAGCCGGGCAGTTCACGCCCACGTCGGCGTCCGGCCGAGACCTGGTCCCATACGGCCGTACGGGGTGCCATTCTGCGCCTGGCAGTCGACGTCCTCGCAGAGCCATGCGCCGTCGCGTGAACGTGCGAGAGGGATCGCGCTCACGCCCACGGCGATCCGTGCCGCGTCTTCGTCCACCCCAGGCCGGGTCCCGTTCCCGTCAGGCCGCCGCCCGTCGTGTGCTGGAGGGGCAGCGGTTGCCCTCTCCACCGACCGTTCCCTGGCGAGTGGACCTTTTGGGAGACTGTTGGGACTTCTGGAAGCAGCCCCTTGAAGGGGGGGTACTGTCATGATCTGGTTGGCGACCAACGCGGGGCGCTGTCGGCCCCGCCTACACCTGCACAGGTGCTGGTCGTCCCGATCAGATTGGCGACCAGCGGGTAGCGACGTCAGCCCGGCCGGCAGCCTCGCAGGTGCTGGTCGTTATAATCAATAACACTTAAAAGGACACCTGGCACGATCATCCGGTGCCGATTCATTGTTTGTTTGCTGCTTGGTTGCTGCATGCATTGTGTACGTGTTTGTTTAACCTTGGCGGACTTTTACACTTGGTTTTCTTTTGCTACTTTGTATTTTTTCCATTCAGATCATTTTGATGTTTTACATTTTGTTACTGCTGACTTTATTTTAATACAATTTGTCAAACAACCTCCTGCTCCCTCCTGCCTGCTTTTTGGGATCCGAACCCGCCATCACCACCTCGCAAAACCGTGACATAGACATAACGCAGGGATGGGTCACCCAAATGCTGGAGGTGGACACAGTTCATCACAGTTCCTCATCGCAACTGGGGGGGCCACATCGGATTATGCACTTATGAACGAGCAGTATGTCCAAAAAAAAATGTTTTTAATATGGACAAAATGGTTGCACAATACACAGTCTTAGTATTTTTAATTTCTGATTGTTTTCAATGCATATATTAAAGAAGTGTGTGTAGCATATGTCATACAGCTACATAACGTTGCGACCGTGTCATCAAGCAGGTTGACTACACGCCCGCAGGTAGACAGACATGGCGGCACATTAAAGACGTTGACTATAGGCAACTTGTCTCGTCTCTTTCCTCCGGACATAACATTGGTGACGAAGATTGACTTCTACGCAGCTCCACTCCCCTCGTTCCTCGCGCACCCGGAGAGCCACCTGTCCCGTGGTCCCGCTGGTATGACTCTTTCACGACATATCTGACGGCGATTGGACTAAACGAGGCAAGCGACGCATGGCCACTGTTTGAAATAATGTTTGCTCGGAGGCCCGGGGCGTACAACTTTTACGTCGGGCGTACAACTTTCAAAATGTCTCGGCCTGGGTGGCTGGCAACTTCTTCAAGAAAAAAAAACAAAAAATGATTATTTTCAAATCAAACGTTTGTTTTATCCAATAAAGTAAAAGCTACAAGCAAACCACTACAAGTCACGTGGACTCCACTTTCTAAGCCTTCAAAACTTTCAAGTACACTTTTCAGTCACAGTATAGTCCGAAGCACGAAACAGGCTTCTGATTGGCTGCCGTGCCAAGTATGGAAATTGCTAAACGAACGTTCGTTTGTCAATTTGCATACTCGGCACAGCAGCCACTTGAGAGTTTTGAAAGCCGCTTAGAAAGAGGAGTCCACGTAGCTTTTGAGCAGACAACGCAACGCAAACATTGCATTGTGCACCATAACGACATTGGAGCAAAATCTTCAGCAAGGGATATTTACTATAAATTAAGCAAGGGAGCAGTTGCGGTAGGTACTTCTTTAATTTAAAAAATCCTTTGATTGAGTGAGGCGCGTTGAAGAGCGTGGTGAACCAGCTGTGTCCATGGGACCAGAGCCTTATCAGAGCCTCGGCCAGCTCGCATTCGCCCTGTGTTTGGACAATTACAATTACTGACTTCGAATGTTCAGACTCCAGGGGTAAATGGAGTATATGTCACACTGCTACATAACGTTGCGACAGTGTCGTAAAGCAGGGTGACGACACCCCCCAGGTAGACGAACATGGCGGCACAATAAAGACATTGACAAGGCAAGTCGTCTCCTCTCGTTCCTCCGGACATAACAATGTGAAATGTTAATTTCTCCACTGCGAGACTAATAAAGGTAAATCCAATCCAAAGAACCACTTTTCCAACTAAAAACATCGAGTTTCAAGGGCAAAAGGCTCCCTTGCATAACATTCACCATTCAGAAACCACAAAAGTGCACAAAAGTGCAAGAACTAATTTTGTACACATTAAACCCACCTAACATTGTCATGTTAAGGTACCATGCATATCATTCCAAATCTGTAAAAACAATATGATTGGCTACTGTTTATTGACAAAGGAAGGCCACCGGTGACGACTATTCCAGGGCCAAATTTTGTTCCCAGCACATTCCTGGCTGTCGTACACATTTATTTCTCAAACAAGCCAGTGGAGGTCAATTTGACAGTCGATACACGAATGCTAGCCCGCAGGCATACTCCTGGCTTCAAGTCTAATTTTGTCATGGGCTTTTACGGGGTTTGAGTCTGTGAGAGCAAACAGCAAGTCTGTATTTTTCAGGTAATCTCTTCTGTATTGACTTAATGGCTAGTACAAGCTCAGGGCTGCTGTTTAGTGGAACACTATACCCCAGATTGGAGGATGTGTCCTAATGTAACATTTTAGCAGCAATTGGGGGACATTAACGCCTTTCCCTTCAATCCCTGAACACCATTGTCACGTCCATCCAGCCCCCCGGCTCTGGAGAAGCACTCAAAAAGCCCCTTGAGACCACAGATTTACTGGATCATCTTCCAGTGGGTGTGTAAAGGTGAACATAGAGTGGTCTGTCGATTGCGGTAGCCTTAGACTGATTTGGTTTTGTTAGCTTGTCTTGGCAAAGCTGGTGCTGTTTTTAAAGTATCTTACTCTCTCCCTTGATTTGCCTCTCACTCACTTCCTCCACTCAATGGGGATAGGCAAGTAATTATCAGCTACTTAAATACAGTACAGTATCTTCGATTCATTCACAGAGAAAGAGTTTGGGAGGGGCGTACTGTGCAACGCCAACGCTGAATGGTAATGTTGGACAAAAAAAATACATTATCCTCTAATGAAGAATAATATAAAAACCTGATTGTGCGTTCCATGGGAACCATGTCTTCATTTCTGTCTGATGCCATTAATTGCATGAAAATGTAACCAACTTTGCACCCCTCATCGGATCAGAACAGAGCTACCCTGTCTCACAGTGGGTAAAAAAAATCCACAAACACTCTCCTTCACTGTTGATAGCCCTCGTATGGAAACATCAGTACTTCCTGCCAACAAGATTGTGGTTCCCCTCCAACCCAGTGCTAACTAACTGTTTCATGTGCGGCAGTTCTGCTAGATCAAATGTCCCATGTCCTGCACACTCATCAAACCAGACAATGGACCTCCTGCTGTCAGCACAGACAAGACCGACTAGCCAGAAAGAATTCATTTCCTCTCTCGGCCTAATCCTCCATCCCAGGGGAGATGAGCAGGCGGCTAATGAATACGGAGGAAGAAATGCAAGTTTGCAAAACAAGGCATTTTCATTGCAATGAACTGCACTAAAGCTTACAAAAATAAAATATTCTTAAATGACCTCACCACATGCAGTGCACACAGAACATTTATTTGTTGTGTAAAGGTAGAAACCATGTTCAAATATGCTCTGTAGTTAGATAAGATTCATGATGTGCCAGATTATGCAACTAACCTATTTTCGACCCGTACTGTGTGTGCTTGTTGCATAAGTGCATCAGTGAAATAATCACAACCTGGGCGAAAACCTCATCTGGTTGCGTGGGCTTGGACTCTGCACACATTTGCCCTTCTGAATAGTCTTGAATATTTTTGAATGTGTTTCTCAAATGTTGTTTTTTTTAACTAAAGAGTAACACAAATAAAATTAAATGTTCACTGTAATCATAATGGGGCACAAGCCAGTGTCTTATTGTGCCGGTCCCAACCCCGGATAAATACAGAGGGTTGTGTCAGGAAAGGCATCCGACGTAAACATTTTTTGCCAAAATAAATATGCGAATCAAACCTCTGAATCCCCTACCGGATCGGTCGAGGCCCGGGTTAACAACGGCCGCCATTGGTACTGTTGACCTTCAGGGTGCCAGTGGAAAATGGACTACTGTTGGTCGAAGAATAAGAGGACGGAAGTGTGCCCGGAGGAAAAGAGAGAAATGGAACGACAAGCGTATAGAACTAAGAGTAGGAACTTTGAATGTAGGAACAATGACAGGTAAAGGTAGAGAGCTGGTTGACATGATCCAGAGAAGGAAGGTAGACATAGTGTGTGTCCAGGAGACCAGGTGGAAAGGGAGCAAGGCGAGAAGCTTAGGGTCAGGGTTTAAGTGGTTCCACCATGGTGAAGACAGAAAGAGAAATGGAGTTGGGGTTACCTTAAAAGAGGAGTTTGTTAGGAATGTCTTAGAAGTAAAAAGAATATCAGATAGAATGATGAGTCTGAAGCTAGAAATTGAAGGCGTGATGTTCAATGTTGTTTGTGGGTATGCCTCACAAGTAGGATGTAAGCTGTCGGAGAAGGACACATTTTGGTTGGACTCTGATGGAGTCATACAGAACATCCCGAGAAGTGAGAGGGTTATAATTGGTGGAGACTTCAATGGACATGTTGGCGCAGGATACAAAGATGATGAGGAGGTGATGGGCAGGTTTGGACTCCATATGAGGAACGCTGAAGGACAGATGGTGGTTGACTTTGCTAAGAGAATGGAAATGGCTATTGTGAATACTCTCTTTCAAAAGAGACAGGAACATAGGGTGACCTATAATAGTGGAGGCAGAAGTACACAGGTAGACTACATTTTGTGTCAATGACACCATCTAAAGGAAATAAAGTAGTGGTTGGTGAGAGTGTAGCCAGACAGCATAGGTTGGTGGTGTGTAGGATGACGCTGGCAGTGAGGAAGATGAAGAAACCAAAGGCTGAAGTGAGGACAAAATGGTGGAAGTTGAAAAAGGAAGAGTGTTGCATAACATTTGGGAAAGAGGTAAGAAAAGCACTGGGTGGGCAAGAGGCCTTTCCAGATGACTGGAAAACTACAGCGAACATAATCAGAGACACAGGTCGGAAAGTACTTGGTGTATCGAGTGGGAGAAAGGTAGATAAGGAGACTTGGTGGTGGAATGGGGAGGTGCAGGAGTGTATACAGAGAAAGAGGTTAGCAAAGAAGAAGTGGGACACTGAGAGGACGGACGAGAGTAGACAGCAGTTCAAGGAGATGCAGCTCACGGTTAAAGTTAAGGTGGCAAAGGACAAACAAGAGGCCTATGATGACTTGTATGCTCGGCTGGACAGCAAGGAAGGCGAGACTGATCTTTACAGGCTGGCGAAACAGAGAGACAAAGATGGTAAGGACCTGCAGCAGGTTCGGGTGATTAAGGATAGAGATGGATATGTATTAACAGGTGCCAGTAGTGTGATGGCAAGATGGAAAGAGCACTTTGAAGAATTGATGAATGAGGACAATGAGAAGGAGCAAAGAGTAGAAGACGTGACTGTTGTGGACCAAGACGTAACAAACAGTAGAAAGGATGAAGTGAGGAGGGGGCTGAAGAGGATGAAGGGGGGAAAGGCACTCGGGCCTGGTGATTTACCAATCGAGGTATGGAAGTGTCTTGGAGAGGTGGCGGTGGTGTTCTTGACTGGGTTATTCAACAAGATTGTAGATGGTGAACAGATGCCTGAAGAATTGAGACGAAGTGTACTCGTGCCTATTTTTAAGAACAAAGGAGATGCCCAGAGTTGTACTAACTACAGAGGAATAAATTTGATGAGCCATCCAATGAAACTCTGGGAAAGAGTAGTTGAAGCAAGACTAAGAGCAGAAGTGAACATTTGTGAGCAGCAATATGGCTTCATCCCAAAAAAGAGTGCGACAGATGCAATGTTTGCTTTAAGAATGCTGATAGATAAGTACAAAGAAGGTCAGAAGGAATTGCATTGTGTCTTTGTAAAGAAAGCGTACGACAGGGTGCCCCGAGAAGAGCTGTGGTATTGCATGAGGAAGTCTGCAGTGACAGAAAGGTATGTTAGAGCGGTGCAAGACGTGTATCATGACTGTAAGACAGTTGTGAAGTGTGCTGTCGGTGTGACTGCGGAATTCAAGGTGGAGGTGGGACTCCACCAGGGGTCAGGTCTGAGCTCCTTCTTATTTGCTATGGTGATGGACAGGCTGACCGACGATGTTAGACAATAATCTCCTTGGACCATGATGTTTTCAGATGACATTTTGATCTGTTGCGAGACCAGGGAACAGGTGGCGGACAAATTAGAAGTGTGGAGATATGCCCTGGAAAGGAGAGGAATGAAGATCAGTCACAGCAAGACGGAATATATGTGTGTGAATGAGAGGGATCCAAGTGCAAGAGTGATACTACAGGGAGAAGAGATAAAGAAGGTGGGGGATTTTAAGTACTTGGGGTCAACTGTCCAGAGCAATGAAGAGTGTGGAAAAGAGGTGAAGAAGCGTGTCCAGGCAGGCTGGAGCGGATGGAGAAAAATGTCAGGTGTGATGTGTGATAGAAGGGTTTCAACTAGGATGAAAGGAAAAGTATATAAAACAGTGGTCAGACCAGCCATGATGTTTGGACTGGAGACAGTGCCACTGAAGAAAAGACAGGAAGCAGAGCTGGAGGTAGCAGAGCTGAAGATGTTGAGGTTTTCTTTGGGAGTGACCAGGTTGGATAGGATCAGGAATGAGTACATTAGAGGGACAACTCATAATAGAGCCTTTGGAGAGAAAGTCAGAGAGGTGAGACTGAGATGGTTTGGACATGTCCAGAGGAGAGAGAGTGACTATATTGGCAGAAGGATTCTGAGCCTTGAACATCCAGGCTGGAGACCGAAGAGGAGGTTTATGGATGTTGTCAAAGAGGACATGAAGGTAGCTGGTGTGAGAGAAGAGGATGCACAAACCAAGGTTAGATGGAGGACATTGATTCGCTGTGGCGACTCCTGAAGGGAAAAGCCGAAAGGAAAAGAAGACTGAAAATCATAAGTTTGTCATCAATTTTACTTCCAAAATATAAATGTGCTCATGCATTTTAATTCTATGAATCAGTTCACAAAAGAGAATAAAACACCCATAATATTGGCATCACTACTGGGTCTTTTTTTTCATTTACATTTCATCCATCCATCCATCCATTTTCTGCCGCTTATCCGGTCAGGTCGCGGTGGCAGCAGCTTCAGGAGGGAAGCCCAGACTTCCCTCTCCCCAGCCACGTCCTGGCGGATCCCAAGGCGTTCCCAGGCCAGCTGGGTGACATAGTTTTTCCAGCGTGTCTTGGGACGTCCCCGGAGTCTTCTACCAGTGGGTCATGCCCGGAACACCTCACTAAAGAGGGGTCCAGGGGGCGTCCTAATCAGTTGCCCGAGCCACCTCATCTGGCTCCTCTCTATGTGGAGGAGAAGCGGCTCGACTCTGAGCCCCTCCTGGATGACCATGCTTCTCACTCTATCTCTAAGGGAGAGCCTGGACACCCTACAGGGAAAGCTCATTTCGGCGGCTTGTCTCATTTACATTTTTTATCATAAACAATTCAGCCTCTTTTGACTGACTGCGTCTATTTTGCTTTCAGCTAAATCAGACACAGCATGCATATTTAGACACCTGAATCTTGCAGTTGAAGAACCTTAAAGGACAACCGGCTCCATTTTCTTGCCTTTCCTTTTTCTTTCTTTCCTAACTGACATCAGAAAAACGTTTTATAGCCCTAAAATACCCAAAACACGCAGGCGGATATTTTTAGTCAAATGCAAAACACCAATAAAAATGACTTAGTGTCCCAAAACTACTACTACTACTTCAAAATGACCTCAGAAATTGCGAGTTTCAGAGGGTCCTGCCCCCTTGTTCGTGACGTCACGGCAGGACGTCTTGCATTGCTCGAGAATCAAAAAAATCAGATTAGGAGAAGAAGCTTTATTATTACTCATCCAGTTATGAATATGATTAAAATAGTTCTGAAGAAGAACACATAAATGTTTGCAATCGATTAAAGAAGTCGTTCCATATCATTTTGAGGCGTCTGCACTCCAATGTAGCGCCCAGAAAATCCACAAGATGGCGCGCCGGCTCTGTGGGAAATGGGCTGATTTGTCTTCTGGGAATTTGTGTGAACTACTTTCAAATAGTAGTCTTGGTGCAACACACAACGATTCACCATCGTGTTATTTATGTGTTTTCCTTCTAATTTCGCCATCAACACGGATCAACACGATGTTTTCAGACCAAACAAAGTACCCAAAATGCATTGTGTGTCGCTTTCTCGGTCAGGGGCGTTCCTGACGTAACGCCACATCAGGAAGCGTCACCAACTCAAAAACAAGACTTCCTGAATATTCAGCGCGAGTCTTAAAACGTAAAATATAGCTTTATGCGGTGGAATCTTTGTAAAATACGCTCAGTAGAATTCATTTGAAGTGATTTTACAAATTATGGACACAACTTGTCCAAAGCGTCGGTTGTCCTTTAAATTTAGCTTGCCATGCTTACCTCATTGCATTTGACTCTTATTTTCTGAAGACTTGACAATATGTTGAAGTTTATCTGTAGTGACTTTTGGAGGGCCTGCTGACTGACAAATATCCGTCAGAGGTTCCCCGAAAATGTATTGCCCAGTAAACCCATCCAAACCAACCTCTATGGACTTTACTTTGTACACGAGATCATAGTCATTGTGAAACTGCAAATGGCCTTGCCCAAAGGGTTCCCATGAAATTAGAGTAATTGAATTGGATTAGATTCATTCCGGAGTGGAGAAATTTACATTTCACAGCAGCAAAGTTATGAAAGGAAGATGAAAGGAATGAAAGAAGTAGAAAAACAAGATACATTAGCGGCTGGAAAGGCAGCCACTCTCGCAGCACCATCTTGGAGTCAAAAGAACAAAAAAAAACAACAACTAAATAACAAATGATATGACAACACAAAGACGCAAATAGTAATTAATTCTTTACCACTTTCTGTACCCTCTTACATGAAGCAGTTCTAGATGAAAGAGGGGAGGATCAAAGTGTCCTTTTCACCAGTGGATCAGGGACGTCATGGTGGAATGTGCACGTCTACTACAAGCTAAATGATGTTAATAGCATTGTAAAATAAATTCAAGGGGAACTGAGGGTTCTCACGAATCTTTGTAAATGAAAGTTAAATTGTGTTCCAAAACTTGGTTTCCAATAAATTTGTATTATACTTTAAACAGCGCAAAGCAAGAGGGGACACTTACATTTGCTCAGCCCATCAGGTGTGCGTTAGTTCAGGACATAAATATATTATATTACTGAGAGCCTGACAGAGAGCAGAGGCTCCAGCTTTGGGCCACAAATCCCAGAAAGCATTGTCAAGGCCTGAAACAGGTAAATATATTGGCATCAGGGAGAGCTATTGCCTCTATTTTGAGTATGTTTGCTTTTGTTTACAAATTGAACAGGTGCTTTGTGTGTCTCTATGTGCGTGTGTGTGTGTGTGTGTGTGTGTGTGTGTGTGTGTGTGTGTGTGTGTGTGTGTGTGTGTGTGTGTGTGCGCGTGTGTGTGTGTGTGTGTGTGTGTGTATGTGAATGTGTGCGTGTGTGTGAAAGTGCCCTTCCTATAGATCGATGGCTTTCGCTGGAGGTTTTAATTAGCTAATCAGTTGAACATGGGCTTTTAAGCGTAGTAAAAAAATGCAGTTAAAACCAATTGTCAATAATCATTAAAAGGGCTGCTGCAGCTGTGCCTGCTCTGGCAAGGCCACATGAAAATAAAAGTGCAGAGAGATGTATGCATAAACTCCTATGGTGCACAATTAGGACAGTACAGTGTACAGATTATTTTACATCAAATTACCGAGTGATTATTGAATCATATGAAGACGTAAAAGTGTCATGTTCTGTGGTTGGTGGATTTGGTTTTGATTACATTTTGGTTTTGTTCTGTAAATTTTTATCTTGTCAGGAATTCATTTACTTTATTTGTTTTACAGCAATCACACCAGTTGCCACTACTCATTGCAGTGTTAAAACTACACATAGGAAGGCCAGAGCCAGACTCAAACCCAGCACCTCTGCAAATGAGGTAGACGCGTTAACCTGCCGCCCACCATGCCGCCTGGTTTGAAAAAATGGTGCTACAAATTCAATAAAAAAGGTGGATCTTTACCGAAACACATCTTGTGATGATATCAAGACAGTGATATGAGATTCTCTTTATTTGTCTCACATTGGAGAAATTGCCAATTCACAGCAAGCAGCAAAGTTGTGAAAGATAGAGGAAAGGAAAAGGAATAACTAGAAAACAAATACAGGAGCTGCTGTAAAGGTAGCCACTTTCACAGCTCCGTCTTCAGTTAAAATAACCAAATAATATGACATAACACAAAAGACAATCTCAAGCACTTTTCTGCACCGTCTGTATGAAGCAGTTCTAATTGAAGGGAGAGGATCAAAGTGTCCTTTTCAGGGACGCTATGCTGAAAAATTCCACACGTCTGCTACAATCGGAATCAGAATCATCTTTATTGCCAAGTATGTCGAACACACCATGAATTTATCTCCGGTAGACCACGCTGCCCTAGTATCATCATAAGAAAATTTGAGGCACTATACAGTTCTATTTGGGTTCCTGTTTAGAGTTATTGGCTTGGGGGATGAAGCTGTTTAAATGTCTGCAGGATTCGGTGCGCATGGATCGGTAGCGCCTTCCTGAGGTGAGTAGCTGGAAAAGGTGGTGGGCAGGGTGCGAAGGGTCCAGTAGGATTCTCCGCACCCTTTTTTGGATTCTTG